>NC_133210.1:31045482-31167982 GCF_958299795.1 Porites lutea
TAGGCTAGAATTGACTCTTCAAGTTTAATGAGTTTGTCATTGTTTTTTAAATAGCATCCATTGCCATGTTAAAATGGGCCAAAACTGAAGAAAATTTGGCTCTTCAGGATGTCTTCAGCAAGGTTTTTGAAGTTTCCAGTATGTGGACAACATTGTGGAAGGATTTGGGTGAAGAGGTATTGGTTTACTGCTTCATTTGTCTTTAAAATGGTGTCTTCTGAAACTGTCGTGAAACTAGGTTTGATCACCAGCCCGCACTTCTCCTCAGAAAAGATGACTTAATGGGTGGGTTTGCTATTATGAATTTCTTCCAATCAAATTGGCCACTCACATGCCTATATAGTCGTCTTGTCTATTGGAGGAACAAGACCAGACCAGAGAGACTAGAGGAAATATTGAGCTTAGTGCGAAATGGGATGCAATATTGATTCCTGTCCCAAAACAGTGAATAGCCAAGGATATCTTATTATTAATGGAGCCATTCAAATTATGCAAAAATTGCTATATACTGATTTGATAAATACTAATCTTGACATCGGTAGCTAGAAATGCCATCTTTAGTGTGAAAAATGCAGAAGGGCTATGTGGAATGAGGCTCCTACACTGTAGTGACTCTTGATGTAATTTCAAACTCTCCCTTGGATTCGTAACCATACATGTACACCAGCTAAGTTGAGTTAGGAGAATCTAGTAGTTTATCAACAGTCATCTGGGGCATCTAGTTTTTAACAGCTGTCGTTTTCACTTTTGGTTATTTTCTTACAGTATTATAAACACAGAAAAAGTTTCAAAGAAGTTCTTAAACAGGAGAAAGCTTTGGATGAAGCAAGGAAACGAGAAGCCATGCATGCAACTAAAATGAGTAGAGTACAGAAACAGGTGAAGGTGACAGTAAATTGTAAATTTTAAAACTATTCTTCCAATAGTCTTTCTTCTTGAACTTTGCGCAGTTTTCCCTTAATTCTACTTGTTGTATACGACCTGGACATAATATTATTGCAGACTTAATGACATTTTGTATTGTATCTGATCGCAGGTAGCATTGCAGCACACAATCCACAATTTAGTTGGACTTTGTCCAACGACCAAGTACTGTTTGCAGCTCTGCTGCTTACGTACTGATATCTTACTTTTGATACGTTTTAACCTCTTTGTAGCTGGATCAAAGCAAGAGAAAGAGTGATGGAGGAAGACCAAGAACAATATCAAATGAAATGGTTGAGGTAATTTTTAAATCTTTCTTAGAATTGAAACGTCCCCAGATCAAAACGTCCCCAGTGGCAAAGAGTGAGGAGAAATGGCTGTTTTCGCAGGCTACCTTCACCCACGCAGGAGTGCATGCATTTTAATACCTTTTGCATGGATACCCATTTGCAAGGGTTTCAAGTCCCATGTATCTTTAGTCCAAGTTCTTGTTGCAATGGCGGGGTATTACATAATTTTGCAGGTATTTTCATTTTCTATTTTTCTTTGTAAATTCCAGGTCATTTCACAGGCTGAGCAGGAGCAAGCTGAATTAGAAGTAAAAACAATCAAACATGAAATATTTAAGGTAACTTTTTCTCAATATATAATACTAAACTAAAACCAATTACCAAGCTTGGGAATGGGCATTGTGATTGTAATTATTTCTGGCGCTTCTGACAATCTGGTCTTTACTAGATTGTAAGCAATGGATTTCTTCAGAGAAGGAAGAAAATGGAAAAAATAATTTTTCCTACTATGATTCCATTGTACTTATGACTCCACTCATGACTTGAAGTTTTAATGATTTTCATCAAGTCATGATTGCTTTTTTGACTTTGCTTGCAACCCTGACTCCAGTGCTGTCCAAACCAGCTTTTAAAATCAGGGCTTCTGATAAATCAGGGAAAAAAAGCAAAATTTCGCGGATTTTCAGGGGCAAATTCGAGTAAAAATCGGCTGATTTGACGGGAATTTCGGGGGGAAACTTCGCCAAGAAACAATCAGTAAAAAACAGATGATTTTGCTAGGTTTTTTTGTGGCAAATTTCGCCAAAATCGATCAATTTTGCATCGATATGACCAGCGTTGTTTAACGTTTTTTTTTATCAGGGATAATCATTTGCTCTTTCAACAACAGTTCGCTCGAGAAATGAGGGAGTGCTAAAGCTGTTAACGTTATGGTTAGTGCCCAGTTTTTCGCAACGTTCATCTAAGAACGCTTGGTAGTTTTGGGACATTGTTTACTCGTTGCAGTAACGAAGGTTGAAGATAAATTTGGACGTTTGGGGTGAATAAAACAGGTCTAATAGCCAAGATAAGTATTAAATATGTTTTGCCAACATGCATTTGGAAATATTTCTTGTGGATTCTTGCGGTATTTCACGGAAATACCTGAATTTCGCAGGTCCGCAACCACGCAAAATATCAGAAGCCCTGCAAAATGAAGCTTTTTTACTTGCAGGCTCGTAAACTTAAAGACTCTCTGTGTAAGATTTCTGACGGAATCCAGGAGTGGGCCTCAAAAACTTTGCTGGTTGCAGGAGCCTACAGAAAACTGGCTGATCTTATTGATGACACACCCACACAGTTGACGGAGAGCAAAGTTTTTTCTGGTACGTTGAGAGCAGGAACGTAACCAAACTGTGACAAATGAATCTTCATTAATCATTGCATGATTCATTTCTTCTTCTCCATGCATGGTTCTCCTTCCCAATCCCTTTTTCTCCATTTTTTGGAGATAATTCTATTAGTGCTTCTAGAGAGAAGTTGCATCAAAGAATAATATAGTGGCAGCAGTATTTTCATAGGTTTCCATGGGAACCACCAGCCGCTGAAAATGCCAACAATGCTTTGGATTGAAACCCACTAACCTAGAGCGAGGTTTGTGATGCACCAATCACCAACAACCAGAGTGGTATACATGTTAGTCCCTCTCAGTAAATCAAATTTATTGCCTGATGAAGAACTGCAGGACATGATTAAAACGTTGCAATCAATATCTAAGTGACTTTCATTAGACATACGATCAACAAAACCCTTGTATGCTGAGTAGACCCTTGGTGGAAATGTGAGGGGTATCTATAATTATATAATGTTCATATATTAATTTGTGTTCACAGGTGCTGGTCAGTCAAGAAGTATAGTCAATGATCTCGCAAGGGACTTGAAAATTGACCCTGAGTTATCCAAACAGTTGGCAACAATGTCAAAGTCAGGCCAACCTTATTTGTATGCGGTGTCCGCTCCTTTGCCAGTAAAGAGAGAAATTGGTAAAAAATATGATTATGCCTATGATGTTTCAAGAGAGAAGCTCCGCAAGTCGAAGCGTGGACCTAAACCCCTGCCACACCCTCATCTGAGAGTTAGGGGGAATTCAGGAATGGATCAAAACCACAGGAGGCCGCTTTCATTGAATGATCTTCGGCCGCCTCCTAACTCGCCACCTCCCCCGCTGCCTACAAATGGTAAGGATCTTATCAAGGGCAGATCTAGGGGGAGGGTGCAAGGGGTGTGCACACCCCCCCCCCCCCTGAGATGACCTGCGGTTTTCTAATACAACTGGTATTCTGCAAAAAAAAAAAACTATGTGGTTTATTGGTGTTGAAGTAGAGCAAGAGACGAGTGCGCCCCCTCCTAAAAAATCCTGGATCCGCCCCTGTTATGTAGGGCTTGAAAAAAACTTGAATTCTGGTTTGTAGCCTCCCACACAGACATTCTTAGGGCTTCATCACACATTTCTTCCTGTCATTTGCTGGGGGAGGATCGCATGATAAGCCAAAAGAAGGTCTGCATAGGAGGCTAGTTTGTCCTTTAAACAAGAAGCTCTCAAATATTGCTTGCCCAAGGTATTTGCATGCTTTCACTTTGTCCTTGACATATTCATTATTTATAGTGACTGAATTTAAATCAATCAATCAATCAACTTTATTGGTACATCCCATTAAAATGGGTTTTCACATACCAATTACAAAAAAATCTAATATGAACAATAGAAATCTAAAATAAACATTTGAAAGTGATAAAACATTACCATATTATTTAAAAGATATAAAATATGCATAATTACACCTATTGAGTGTCAATGGCTTAAGAACTCGTCAAGTGCACGTCCTTTAATCGCATTCTTAAAAACATTAAATGACTTTGTGTGCAGTACTGATGCTCCCAAGCTACCATCTCTGAAGTACCTTTTTTTGTCTAAACTAATTTGCAGCAAGACAAGTCATTTTCAGACCAAATTCAGCAAAGGAAAATACAGCACTAAATAGGAAGTTGTAGTTTTTTAAAGATACCAGCAATTTCTGCTTACCAACTTATTTTACCCTTGCCTAAGAGCCTTGAGGGAAGAAAACAAAAATTGGTCTTATGTCCACTCTGTTTCTACTACCTAGTTGAGCTTAAAAAGATGCAGTTAAATTACTGCTCAAGATTAAAGTTTTGGAATAAATTAATTAAAAACCCCCATTTTTTTACTATTTTATTTTGCTTTTGTTTTCCCTGTAAATGAGTGGCTTGACCTTTGTGTGGCTCAGATGACCACGTAAAATGGGGACCTGTCTCCTGAGGGGATATAGAAATAGTGTCCTCAACTTATTTTATTATTTTTAAAAAATATGGTTTTAATATAGCACTCTCCTGCTAAACACATTGACACTCAAATAACTTTGGTGTAATAATATGTACTTTTGGCACCAGGTCAGATCAACTCCAAGCAACAACCAGGAAAGATCTGGTATGCAAGAACAAACATCGAAAGCGGCTCAGAGTCTGACAGTGAAGGATATGCTGAACCCATAACTGATCCTTCATTCTTTCAACAAACGAGGATGCTGTGGAAAGTACTGAGTGATGGAGCTATTAATGAAGTGGGTACAGGTTACGCTGGAGTAGAATCAAGAACTGGGAAACAGTCAAGTAGTCCACATGTTTATCATCAATTAGAAAGAAGGTACTCTGAAGAAGATGTGTTTAATGACAATAATACGTCACCAGCTTATGTTGATCTCATTCAGTAGTGATTCACATTGTTACATAACTATGAATATAGTTTATTTTATCAGTATCATTAATAGAACACAAGAGTTATGATTGGATTACATTGTGTATAAAGTATTAGTGCTGGAATTTGGAGCACAGATTTACTCAAAACAGAATATATGACACCCTCTGCCCTCTTGCATACAGAATAAATATCTCCCTTCTGATTGCCCTCTATGACAAACAGCTCAAATCCAAGAGATTAAATGGCTGACGACATTTTAAAATACCTCAATGACAAATAGCAATATATATGTCCAAACACAACCCAAATGCAAAAAAAGCCGTTTCAGCTTTGATGAACATACGTAATATTGTTGAAATAAAAATTCAAACAAATTGTTAAATAGTTGTTTATGTGTGAGTTTTTTTCATTGTACTATTATTAAATGGAGCTCTCTGTTTATTACAGTGTATCTATGAGTACAGTGAATTGCAGTTAAGATTATTAGTAGATGTATAGTAAATTGGAGAATTTAAATACAATATTATTATTGTAATAATTATTTTAGCACATGTAAACAAACATGGCAGAAAGCCGAGTGGAATGTTTAAGAGGAGTTAAAACAGCTCAAAATAGCAAAAAGGAAGGTAGAATTGAAAGGGAAAAAAAACATGAAAATGTGAAGCTGAAGAAAGATGTGCCTGGGAGATTTTACTAGTTCGAGAAAAACTAGAAGAATGCAAATCCCTGTGCTATCGGAGTTCAGCTTCAAATCAGCGGTCCGAAACAAACGTACATATTCTCGCTGTATATGGCTTGTCTTTGGTATTCTATAGAATGCCAGACCAGGGGAGTTCCTGAAGTTATTTGTGCACAAAGGCACTCAACAACTTGCATGCTTCGTCATAATACCAAGTGGCTGCTCACTTTGCCCCCCCCCCCCCAGACAATCCCGTAAATACGCGCGCGCTTAGTTTGGGTCCCAGGCTATCACTCTTTTCCTAAGTGGGCTATAGCTAAACCGGTGCGTCCCCCCTAACGATCCCAAAAATAATTACGGAACACAATTCGGCTCAAGTCCCATTCTCGTTTCTAAAGTAGTGGATACATGACTTAGGGAAAGTTCATTTAATATGACAAGGGGGGGGGGGGGGGATGAAGATATTGAGGGGGGGCTCCGAAAATTTTTAGACACCCGAAGGGGGGGCTCTGAAAAAATTGTTGCGCTAGGGGGGGGGGGGGGGCTCCGAAAATTTGTATACTTCAAAACCAACACATGACATCATCATACAGATCGGATGGTTTTCAACTCAACAATTTAATGACCTGTGCAACTCAGCTATATCACGTGATTTACAGATATAACAAATGTAGTCTCAGTAATTATTACACTCTTGTTCATCCCAAAAATGCTTTAGAAAATTGTATCACAACTGTATCTCAAGTTTGTCATAGTATAAACCATTGAAGACAATAACGGTAAATATATTTAATACAGTCTAGCGATCTTTTTTCAGGGGAGTAAAGGAATTGAAGGAGGAGGGGGGGGGGGGGCTCTGAAATTTTTTCGACTACCAAGGAGGGGGCTCCTAAAAAATTGAACCGCTAGCGAGGGGGGCTGCTAAAATTTCAAGCTTCGAGTTTCAATATCTTCATCCCCCCCCCCCCCCTTGTCATATTAAATGAACTTTCCCTTACCAGCTGTCGTCGTTACTGTCATACAAAAGAATATGGAGTTATAAAGGTTCCACTCAGCTTTAGTGGCAGCAGTGCGCGTATTACTTATTTCAGCTAGAACACCGTCGAATATGTCTAGATCCTGTGATGTAAAATTTCGTACTAAACTGTCGACTGGAGTGAGTAATGTCTGTCGGGGATTTCTCACGACCCCGTACGCTCGTACACTTAACAATCAAGAGGACTGTATACTTTTCGAATACAAACGGTTTATTACAATCCAGATCAAACAATCTAATACAATCACGTTCAACGATCAGAGACCGGCGAACTCACACCCAATCCTACGTTTACAGAAGTTTTCTACCACACGAGACAGTAATTTTCCGAGCTCACAATATTGTAATGTACCTAAATTAAGCTATTATTGCAAAATAACACGTTCTTTGTCCTTATTTGGTTCAGTAAATTCACTAAGAATTCTGGTCACAAATTGTGAAATATCGAGACTATTCTTATTCGTTACAAAGTTCATGTTGTGATGTAGTCATATGTTTCTAATTTTACATTAAAATGCTCATAAAGTTAATAGTAATCAAATGACGCTTATCGGATTTCTTTTCCGACAATGTCTTCTGTCCAAAGTCGGAACTCTGCCGAAAAAGTAGAAAAAGGAGACATTGAATCAAATAGAGCTTAAGTATAGCCTGAGATCATGCCTTCCGCCCTTGAAAAAAAAAAAAAAAAAAAAACGCCTGATCGCAGTTTAACAGAACGGGGGCAGCTGTAGTGTCAACTATTACTACAGTGAAACCTGTATTAAGCGGACACCCTCGGGGAATGCTGTAGTGTCCGCTTAATACAGGGTGTCTGCCTAATACAGGTTTTGATAGTTAACGTCATATGAGGTGTCAAATGCCCTTCAAATGAACAGTAGAAACGTTTAGAATACTCCCAGAGACTGACGATATATGTTTGCATTAATTTCTTTATCAAAATGAACCAGTTGATCATAGTACCATACCCTGCGAGCAGAGTTATCTAGGAAGATCGAAGGGCCTCTGCTCGCAGGGTAATAGTACCATAAACATAGATTGCAACTCAAATTTGAAGAAATCAGGTAAGTGAAAAAAGCTTTATACAAACAAAACGAAATGGAAAACAATACAGTACGGTGAAACTAATCAAATAAGTTCGTCAAGTCAAGTTTTTAAATGAAAAAATCGAAAAATTTGTGGGAGGCAATTCGAGGCAATCTTTCACATTTCCGGTGTCTGGCATGTAAGGTGATGGAATTTAATTACAAGTGTCTGTTTAATACAAGTTGGCAACAATAGAAATGACCATTTCAGGTACGTTTTAGGTGTCCGCGTCCGCTTAATAGAGGTGTCCGCTTAATACAGGTTTCATTTAAAGTAAATAAGGGAAACAAATTTTGGGACTTCGGCTACTGTCCGCTTAATAGAGGGTGTCCGCTTAATACAGGTTTCACTGTAGTTTACTTTTAAAGTATTACGATGACGAGTAGAGCATAAAGTTTGATACACAAAATAATAATTTGCATAGTTTGAAGTACCGGGGCAATTCTTAACAAGGGGAAAATCATCTGAGAAAAGTGTTACTGGCTTGCGCGCGCCAATTTGGAAAAGATTCTTTTTTTTTGGTATAAACTAATTCTTGTTTTGAAGTTTGCTTGTAAAGAGACGTCTGGGTACGAGGCAGATCGTACCCCATGATCGTATGTCGTCATTGCTGCTGCAGATCCGTAGCAAGAATAAAATGACTGGGGGGCTGAGCGAGTGGTCCACATTGACCCCCCCCCCCCCCCCCACTTCGGTCCCTCGGTTAAAGCATACTTGCCAGCTATTGTTGTGCATGGCTCCAAATCATTTTCATTTCAGGGTTGTTCTTAGCCTGCGAACAGCAGACGCATTTCCGGTCGTCGTTTCTCTCCCGAGAGAAGCGACGACCTGAAATGCGTCTGCTGTTCGCAGGCTAGGGTGTTCTTTGATTCGGATTGTTTCTTAGACTACACCAGGCTCTGTGTCACTAGTGCATGGTTCTACCCACGATAAAAGTGTTTCCTGCTTATTTTCGACTTGTTTGGGTTTCTTGTTCGGCGGCTCTTGCGAAGACATTGTAAGACTTTCAATATAAACGCGCAAAAACCTTAGTTTTACTCTAGTACAGTAGTATATTTTACACTGGCGACCTCTTAGGAAACCAATAAAGTTCAAGAGGTCAAGTTCAGGGATTGTCATTGGTGCATTTCGATCCATTTTGCTTCTGACCATTTTGATGCTTAATAAGCAGATATTTTAAAGCTGTTGGTTGTTTTTGGCAGAGCAAAAATACGATTTCGTTCATTTAAACAATTCCAAATTGCACAGAAGAACAACAGTACATAATCTTACTATGATCGACAATACTTTGAAACTTTAGCTTCCATTGACAGCTGTCCGTTTTAGTAGAAAGGTCTAGAAAAGTTCCACTTTTGTAGCAGAATTTAATTCAAGTCTGAAAATTTCTGGGGGGGCTCGAGCCCCCCCTGCCCCTCCCCCTGCTACGGGCGTGTGCTGTCGAGCACATCAGGTTGTTTTATTCAGTTTGTTTTATTCTTTGAATGAAATGTTAGCTTTCGTAAAAATGTTCCCTGCTAATGGTGGTGGTGGGATGGGGGTACGTATGTCCCTGTCTGAATTTCAAAACCGTTCGTTTCGCGCATTAAGAAGAAAGCCATGTCCCTGTCGGTATTTCAGTCGTTTATGCCCTTATTTGGCTCTCGTCGTTTGTTGCCATTTCATCCTGAATCTTCCTTGTGTCGCTGTTTAAAGGCCTTGTCGCTTGTCGGAATTTTTCATCTAACAGGGCCACGCTAATTGGAAAATGGGAATAGCTGACCGAGATTCACTGGCCGAATGGAAAAGAAACATGTACAATAATAAAAATAGCTCCACACAAGTACAAGTTCTTTACGAAGAAATTAGACATTGGTTGAAAGCCCCGGCTAAATTTACTTTTTAATGGGAGCCTTTTAGCAACCTTAATTTAAGCTTGCGTCATCTAATATGCATTTTCAAGCTGTGGTTTTCCTGATCTCTTACTCAGTATTTAGTAACACATGCTCTCTTGAAAACACCCATTTCCGGGACTACTTATTAAAAATAACGTATGGCAAACATCTTGGACTGGAATTGAACTATCTGCAGGAAGAATTAAGAGAGGTGGGGAGGGAGTGGAAGATAATGGTACCAGGTTCTTTGCAAATCAGTGCTCACAATTTAAACTAATTAACTGAAACAAGGTCTAGAAACGTCCATCATAGTCTTTAAGGCACTGTTTAATTACGAAAGCCGAGGAGGGTCTTCGGACTTCTGACTTGCGACTTGCGACTTGCGACTTCCAACTTCTGACTTCCGACTTCCGACTTCCGACCTCCGTAGCAATAAAAGGCGGTGGTAGGCCTACACGACTTTTACCTTATGCGAAAAGGCTGCTTGTTTCAATAACGTTTTTTCCTTCTGCTGGGTAGATTATGCCATGGAAGGTTCTACATTTTTTACTGAGCAAATGTGATTTTAGCCGCTCGTCTCACACGGAGAGGTCATGGCACACATATCGATTTACAGTGGTTTTTGTTCCTGGTCGGCAGGATTCGCCCCCTGATGAAAGAGCATTTTCTTTGACCTCGTTTAAAGCGCAAGGCTTTTTATTACGGCTGAGTAAGGCTCTAGTTTTTCTCCAAAGTGCCTTCTGGACCTGAATAACTAGGCGATTTTCTTTAGTCCGTGAATCTGCGATGTTGTATCACGCTGGGCCCAGCTCGTTAGTTTTCTTTGCAGGATGTTAAATTATCACGGATAGTGATTTACAGATCCAAAGTTATAAGAATGAAGTGCAGCTTAAAATGAAGCTGCATCTACTATGGGGAATTGCATTGTGACACAGTATATTCCAGCTTAGTGTTTTTGTATTCTTGTGACTGGAGCGGGTATTTCCTTCCTTGGTAATAGTTTTTTGAATACGTTTAGACTGCATAACAGGCGCTTTACGAGCGAAGCGCTTCACACTCGTTTCGCGCTTCGCGCAAAATGCCGCGTTCGCCTCGCTTAGCTCATAAGGCACCTGTTATGCAGGCTAGAATAAGATTAATGGCTAGTGTTTGGACTGTTTCGTTACTGCCACTTTGTGATCAGGCAAGACCATGGTTTCGGTTCTCCAAGCGAACCTCATCGGTTGCCGGGTTGGCT
Organism: Porites lutea; assembly: GCF_958299795.1. Classification (NCBI taxonomy): domain Eukaryota; kingdom Metazoa; phylum Cnidaria; class Anthozoa; order Scleractinia; family Poritidae; genus Porites; species Porites lutea. The sequence continues at coordinate 31,056,357 of NC_133210.1, forward strand.
TTGTGCTTAGTTGCTTTTTCAAGAGCAAGTTTACTTGTTCTCTGTTGTGGCGAGAACGGTACAGCCGTCCTTTCCACTGAGCTTTGACTTTGAGCATTAATACCCGCGTGGTGGATCGAGCGGCAATCGAGCCACACAGAAGAGTCAAGTCAGAAATCAGAAGTGGGAAATCGGAAGTCGGAAGTCAGAAGTGGGAAGTGGGAAGTGGGAAGTGGGAAGTCCGAAGGTCTAGCCATTCAGCTTTGAGTCTGAACGGTCAGAAATCAGAAATCCGGAGTTCGCACTTTGTCAAGTCTGAAGTCTGAAGTTTTAAGTATGAAGTCTTAAATCTGAAGTCTGAAGTTGGAAGTCTGAAGTTGGAAGTCGGAAGACCGTCCTCGGCTTTCGTAACCTGAGATCAGGCTCAATTTTCGTTTCGCTTTGTAATAACATTCCGGCGGGCAAGGCGAAACGAAATTTAGCGGTAGCCGTTAGAAAGAATGTACGAGAACCGCTAAAATTGGGCCTGATCTCATGATTTTACGGCTTTCGTAGTTTATTGCATATGACCTTCCTTTTACATGGTTTTTTCCCCGCGGTCCACTACTTCCGCGCGTCACAGACTGGGCTCGTGCGGATATGTGATCCACTTCCGCCATTCTGCTTGGAAACACTTGACATCAACACTCGAAGCGATAAACAACGATTTTCCAATTTTCTGGCACTATATCAGTGAAAATTATGGCAAAAATTTTTCGTCGTGCTGCTAATAAGGTTAAAAATTGTAGAGATGGACATGGTTCTCTTGGTTTGCTCATATTTGACGAGAAAGTCGTGTATGAAACTTTTCAGAAAGTTGTGATCGCCAAAGCTGACGGTGAGTTTTCTAAGTTATCCATCATTAAGAGTTTTGCTGGAAAGAAGTAAGAGCTGAAAGCGGATTACATAAGAAAAGAAGGATTTTTCTTTGCTGAAGGTTAACTTTTGATTGATCTTAAGCCTTGTTGGCTATTTCTTGGGTGGGTAGTTTGGGTATATCAAGTTTCAAACCGTGATTATTTAAATTAAAATATCATCGTATCATAGTTTGATGTCGGTAGAATGCACGTCCCACGCTCATATCCTGTTCATGGATTTAACATCATGTTCAGTGTACTTGCGGACAAACTACAGAATACAGGGCCATGTCTTAAAAGTAGCTCGGTAGCTCGCTTGTCAAGACGAGTGTTATTGAAACGAGAAAGATGTAAGACATGTAAGTCTTTAGTTAAGTGTAGGACAGAAATAAGAAATAGAGGATATTACATGCTCACGCGTGGATACGAATTTTATCTTCGCGTGTTCAACTCAATATATCACAAGTGAGCGCAGTGAACGAGTGAGATAATTCGAGTTGAACACTCGAAGATAAAATTTGTATCCTCAAGCGGGCATGTAATATTCTGTTTATATTATACAGACACCAATGGCGAGATGCTGTGATGCTCTTTTCCTATTGGCTGAGACTGAAGTAGCCATGACAACCATGATATCTTCACATGTGAAGGATAAAAATTGTATCCACACTCGATACCAAATTTTCGTCACTGGAAAAATCCTGGTATTTCATCGGTGTCTATATAATAAATACATACTAGGGTATCTAAAAGATAGTAATGCTGCGGCACATTCTGTTGATACTGGCATTAGTTAGGCAGTGAGACTTAAAAGAATCGAAAATGACATTGAATGTCCTATTTACATGTTGGAAAGTACTAGAATAATTACTTTACTGGGTTAATCATGTATCTACCCTCTCAAAATAAAGAACATTGTATTGTATTGTATTGTATATCAGTCTATAGAAAGAACTCGTGGGAACGTTGTTTAGAAAATGATCAAGTGGTTATAACTCTGGTTTTCCCACAGTAAATTGTAGGAAATAATAGAAATTCAGATTGTTTATCCATATATATATTTAATATACGCTGCACGATATTTTCTCCGGAAACACAATACTTTTCTTGCTGTTTGTTGCACTTTATTAAGAAAGAGTTATTTAGCTATACATTTATAGAAAACAACAACACAAAAACCGGAAAAAGAAAGAAAAAAGGAGATATGAATTTGGTAGGACTCGAACCCTGCACCTTCGGCCCGAGGCGACTACACCTAACCACTACACCACAGAGGCTGATTACGTAATTTTGAGGAAAAATCTTTCATTTTATTCCTCTTCCATGAAACTTCCGCCGGCACGATGATCGCCAGCCGCATTAACCGAGCTATTAACAGTGAAAAAACAATGTACACGCATATTCCATGGCAATGAATGAATGAAAGAACATAATTATGCTTTTCAAAACGCCGATACACGTCCTCGTCTGCAAAGTAGGACACAAAACATATGTTTTGTTATCTCGATTTCCGGCGTTATTTTGAAGCGAATGGTCAAAATCACATCCATTTTCGGCTTATACAGTTTCTTAAGAATAGCACTGCATGACATTTTCTCACTTTCACATCACCTTCTAGCAAACTGGAATTTGTATATTCCCCGTGTTGCGGAGTCGAAGAGCAAATGTTCATCTTCTCGTCAGGTTTAATACCTGGACGAGTCAAAGGCTCTTGAATTGAAATCCAATCCCCAAGTTAACCATTGTACTCATCTGAAAGACTCCTGCGTGTCTTAAAATTTGGTAAGACCTCTAACCGTGCTGTAGAAAATTTGCCACAAAGAATACTCTAAGTCTGAGCAGCGAACGATGCACTCTCTCACCCACATGCACCGAACTTCCCCGTGTTTTTATTTGAGTTGTTCGTGGCGCAATGCACTCTGGTTAAATGCAATGCATTGTGGTAAAAAGTGTGGTTAAATGCAATGCATTGTGGTAAAAAGTGATTTAAATCCTGATTATGTTGCTGCTCGCTCCCTTCGGTCGCTCCGCGGTGATGGATACTCAACTGGATGATTACGTCACTTCATAGCAACCAGACGGTACGAATTTTTTAACTTCCGGAGCGCTGAGGCTCGTAGTGGCTTTTTCAAGAGCAAGTTTACTTGTTCTCTGTTGTGGCGAGAACGGTAAAGCCGTCCTTTCCACTGAGCTTTGACTTTGAGCATTAATACCCGCGTGGTGGATCGAGCGGCAATCGAGCCAAACAGAAGAGTCAAGTCAGAAATCAGAAGTGGGAAATCGGAAGTCGGAAGTCAGAAGTGGGAAGTGGGAAGTGGGAAGTGGGAAGTGGGAAGTCCGAAGGTCTAGCCATTCAGCTTTGAGTCTGAACGGTCAGAAATCAGAAATCCGGAGTTCGCACTTTGTCAAGTCTGAAGTCTGAAGTTTTAAGTGTGAAGTCTTAAATCTGAAGTCTGAAGTTGGAAGTCTGAAGTTGGAAGTCGGAAGACCCTCCTCGGCTTTCGTAACCTGAGATTAGGCTCAATTTTCGTTTCGCTTTGTAATAACATTCCGGCGGGCAAGGCGAAACGAAATTTAGCGGTAGCCGTTAGAAAGAATGTACGAGAACCGCTAAAATTGGGCCTGATCTCATGATTTTACGGCTTTCGTAGTTTACTGCATATGACCTTCCTTTTACATGGTTTTTTCCCCGCGGTCCACTACTTCCGCGCGTCACAGACTGGGCTCGTGCGGATATGTGATCCACTTCCGCCATTCTGCTTGGAAACACTTGACATCAACACTCGAAGCGATAAACAACGATTTTCCAATTTTCTGGCACTATATCAGTGAAAATTATGGCAAAAATTTTTCGTCGTGCTGCTAATAAGGTTAAAAATTGTAGAGATGGACATGGTTCTCTTGGTTTGCTCATATTTGACGAGAAAGTCGTGTATGAAACTTTTCAGAAAGTTGTGATCGCCAAAGCTGACGGTGAGTTTTCTAAGTTATCCATCATTAAGAGTTTTGCTGGAAAGAAGTAAGAGCTGAAAGCGGATTACATAAGAAAAGAAGGATTTTTCTTTGCTGAAGGTTAACTTTTGATTGATCTTAAGCCTTGTTGGCTATTTCTTGGGTGGGTAGTTTGGGTATATCAAGTTTCAAACCGTGATTATTTAAATTAAAATATCATCGTATCATAGTTTGATATCGGTAGAATGCACGTCCCACGCTCATATCCTATTCATGGATTTAACATCATGTTCAGTGTACTTGTGGACAAACTACAGAATACAGGGCCATGTCTTAAAAGTAGCTCGGTGGCTGGCTTGTCAAGACGAGTGTTATTGAAACGAGAAAGATGTAAGACATGTAAGTCTTTAGTTAAGTGTAGGACAGAAATAAGAAATAGAGGATATTACATGCTCACGCGTGGATACGAATTTTATCTTCGAGTGTTCAACTCAATATATCACAAGTGAGCGCAGTGAACGAGTGAGATAATTCGAGTTGAACACTCGAAGATAAAATTTGTATCCTCAAGCGGGCATGTAATATTCTGTTTATATTATACAGACACCAATGGCGAGATGCTGTGATGCTCTTTTCCTATTGGCTGAGACTGAAGTAGCCATGACAACCATGATATCTTCACATGTGAAGGATAAAAATTGTATCTTCACTCGATACCAAATTTTCGTCACTGGAAAAATCCTGGTATTTCATCGGTGTCTATATAATAAATACATATAAAAACAATTTTTAAAGGAACAAGTAAGGGTGTATATTTTTAGTGGCTTTTTGCCTTGATGGCTCATCAGCCAAGGTTGGGGTCTTAAAGAATGAGCTGAGAAAGGTATATGTTCTAGTGGCTTAGTGGCTCACTGTGGCTCATCAGTGACTACTGAGCCACTGAGCCAAATTAACAATTATTCTTTGAAATCGAGGTGAATAGTGGCAAAATATTTACCGAGCCACGAAGTGGCGAGGTAAATATTGCTAAAGCCACTATTCACCGAGATTGAAAAGAATAATTGTTTTAGTATATACACACGAAGTGATCTCAACAAAATCAGAGAGGAAACCATTCAAAAGTACGATTTGATTGACAGATCAGGTCAGCTAGACATGCGACAGTTTAAAAATAGATCTGTGTAGAATTTTCAAACATGGCAATTCACAAGCTTATCACTTCGCAAACAACAGCGTAATGACTTAAATGGAACCGCTAAAAGTTTGAATTGTTTCCTTACCTGAGAAGAAAAGAAGAGCTTTGATGTTTTCTGTTGACTCGCCAAGTTTATAGCCGAAAAGGTTTGTTGTGCCGTTCTTCGCATGAAGTGCCGACAAAAATGGCGATTCGGTTCCTCGAGGTAAGACGTCGTCTTCATGTAGCATTCTTTTTCCTATTTACTCAACGTAGAATTTCTGCAAACATTTGCTTTCAAATTTGTTTGTCATAAATAAACTTCGTTTTTGGGCCAAATTTTTCTTGTTAGGAAATGCTGAGTTCACAAAACGGCCTCTTCTAGGCGAATAAACGGGAGTTGTAAACAATCCATCGACCACAAAACTCAACAACAGTAAATGGAAAAACACCGTTTTGAATCCATCGAATTTTTTTCTTGCCTGAAAAAAAGTCAACCCTAGGATTTTGTCGACTTTTAAAAGATCTTTCTCTAAACTAGTTATAGTTGTCACTAAATCTGCCCCCGACCTTTTAAAACCCGAATGAAGACACCCTGTGGTTGTCCATGTATTTGCCATGAACCTTTGAAATGCAGTTTTCGTATTAGAGTTTCTGAGTGTAATTCTTTTGTTCTCTTTTGTGTTTTCTCAATTATTACTCTTGAAATGAAAAATGAAAATCTTTTTGTGTTTTCTCAATTATTACTCTTGAAATGAAAAATGAAAATCCTCATACATGACATGCCTAGGATGGACAATTGTTTTTTATACATCTCATAATGAGTTCAACCAACACTGCAAATGTAATAGAACGCGTGTTAAACAGCAAAACCATCTTTAATTATCTATTTGTAACTAAATTTCCTATAACTAATGTGTCGAACGGATGCTTTGGCTTCGAGTGTGACATTCTTGAACGCAACGTCGAACGCAACTGATATAAATGATTTCGCAATAAACTAACCCTACAAAAACATGGACCACTGTTTCAAGTTTCTCTCCTTTGAGATATTTCCCAGTTCATTTTTTCTGGCATGTCGTTGTATCAAATAAAATAATCGGGATTTCGCCATAAACTAACCCCAAAAACACATGGACCACTGTTTATTATTAAACCCTGAATACCTTAATATAGAACAAAACCCGTTTATTTTACGAAAGCACCTTTCTTGTCTTTGACTGGGTTTTGAGAAATTTGAGCTATTCCTGATATGGTTTGAATCGAGTTTGTCGATCCACGTTGACAAAACCAGTTTAAAGTTCTGTCGATCCACGTTGCTGATTTGTGTCTGACAAATCAAGTTCTTTAATACCAAACAATTGTGCAGTACTGCTGAATAACTTTTTAACTCTATAGAAATATGTATCTCGCAATAACCTTCGCGAAACTGGGTTTGGTAACGGCACTCAAGTTAAGCCCTGTCGGTCGGGGTTACGAACTGGACGGGTGACCAACCGCGAATATCGTGTTAAAGGTCCATACGTTGTTCTTTCTCTTCTTCTTCTTCTTTTTTGCGTATTATGTAGTGTTATTGTTAACAGTGTATTGAAAAGCACATTTAGCATTATTTCGCCGCCCGCATTTAGAAAAAGACAAAAACAATTCGGGCCGTAATACGGAGCTGAAACTTTGCAGACTTTGATCTATATATCTACGGGGAAACCGGCAAACTAAGAAATGTGGGTTTTCGACAGTGTAAAACGATCATAATTCCTTTGATTCCAATCTCCTGTTCCTCTGTCTGTTGTTGTCGGCGTTGCCTTCGCTGTGCTCATCGATGTTCCTTCTACTCCGCGGTTTCCTGTTGACGTCTTCTCCTTCGTTGTTCACGCTGAATTTGAAGTCGGCGTTCTCGCTCTAGAGGAGTTTCGGTGGAAAATCTTCCCGGACGAGGATTTGGAGCCACTTGTTGTGCTTGTGTACGACACAATTCGGCGAATGCGACTCGTTGACAAACCCAGTTTGCGCGGTTCCTGAGCCACGCGCACGCGCAGAAAATTAACCGGGACCACCGTGCGCGCCTAGTTTCATCAAATCGGGAAAGCTTCGCATATACTAACAGTAATACGATACTTGTTCTTTACGCGGGGGACATTAGGGTACCTCCTCGGGTTCCGGCCTCTGGGCCGGAAGCCTGCGGGGGCAAAAAGTGGGAAAAAACAGAGCTCACACATTATCCACTCGCTAGGAGGTGAATATTGTTGAATAGTCCGAGATAGCGAACCAATCAGATTGCTTAAATCACCAAGATCACTGAGTGTATATTATGGATTTTTAAAACTTTGACTAGTTTATACTTGCAATTCCTATTAAATTTCTTGTTTGTACCTGATGAAAATCTCACAATTTGTCTGTCTTCTTGTACCTTTGTGCATGCGTGGCTGGAAAGGGGTCGTGGAAACCCCTTAGGCTAGAATTTACTCTTCAAGTTTAATGAGTTTTCCATTGTTTTTTAAATAGCATCCGTTGCCATGTTAAAATGGGCCAAAACAGAAGAAAATTTGGCTCTTCAGGATGTCTTCAGCAAGGTTTTTGAAGTTTCCAGTATGTGGACAACATTGTGGAAGGATTTCGGTGAAGAGGTATTGGTTAACTGCTTCATTTGTCTTTAAAATGGTGCGTTCTGAAAATGTCGCGAAACTAGGTTTGATCACCAGCCCGCACTTCTCCTCAGAAAAGATGACTTGATGGGTGGGTTTGCTGTTACAAATTTCTTCCAATCAAATTGGCCACTCACATGTCTAGTTGTCTTGTCTATTGGAAGAACATGACCAGACCAGAGAGACTAGAGGAAATATTGAGCTTAGTGCGAAATGGGACGCAATATTGATGCCTGTCCTAAAACAGTGAATAGCCAAAGATATCTTATTATTAATGGAGCCAATCAAAGTGTGCAAACATTGCTATCCACTGATTTGGTAAATACTAATCTTGACATTGGTAGCTAGAAATTCCAATGCAGAGGGGCTATGTGGAATGAGGCTCCTACACTGTAGTGACTCTTGATGTAATTTCAAACTCTCCCTTTGCATTGGTTCGTAACCATACATGTTCACCAGCAAAGTTGAATTAGGAGAATCTAGTAGTTTAATTTATCAACAGTCATCTGGGGCATCTAGGTTTTAACAGCTGTTGTTTTCACTTTTGGTTATTTTCTTACAGTATTATAAACACAGAAAAAGTTTCAAAGAAGTTCTTCAACAGGAGAAAGCTTTGGATGAAGCAAGGAAACTGGCAGCCATGCATGCAACTAAAATGAGTAGAGCACAGAAACAGGTGAAGGTGACAGTAAATTGTACACGTAGATTTTAAAACTATTCTTCCAATAGTCTTCCTACTTGGGTACAGTTTAATTCTCCTTGTTGGGTAGGACCTCGACATAATATATTATTGCAGACTTAATGATAGACTTTGGTATTTTATCTGATCGCAGGTAGCATTGCATCACACAATCTACATTTTAGTTGGAGTTTGTCCAATGAGCAATAGTACTGTTTACAGCTCTGCTGCTTACGTACTGATATCTTAGTTTTGATACGTTTTTACCTCTTTGTAGATGGATCAAAGCAAAAGAAAGAGTGATGGAGGAAGACCAAGAACACTTATATCAGATGAAATGGTTGAGGTAATTTTTAAACCTTTCTTAGAACTGAAATGTCCCCAGATCGAAACATCCCCAGTGGCAAAGAGTGAGGAGAAATGGCTGTTTTCGCAGGATACCTTCACCCATGCAGGAGTGCATATGCATTTTAGGGTTTCAAGTACCATGTATCTTTAGTCCAACTTCCTAGTGCAATGGCGGGGTATTACATAATTTTGCAGGTATTTTCATTTTCTATTTTTCTTTGTAAATTCTAGGTCATTTCACAGGCAGAGCAGGAGCAAGCTGAATTGGAAGTAAAAACAACCAAACATGAAATATTTAAGGTAACTTTTTCTCCATATATAATATTAAACTAAAACCAATTACCAAGCTTGGGAATGAGCATTGTGATAATTGGAATTATTTCAGGCGCTTCTGACAATCTGGTCTTTACTAGATTGTAAGCAATGCATTTCTTCAGAGAAGGAAGAAAATGGAAACAATGATTCCATTGTTCTTATGACTCCACTCATCATGACTTGAAGTTTTAATGATTTTCACTAGGTCACGATTGCTTTTTTGACTTTGCTTGCAACCCTGACTCCAATGCTGTCCAAACCAGCTTTTAAAATGAAGCTTTTTTACTTGCAGGCACGCAAACTTAAAGACTCTCTTCGTAAGATTTCTGACGGAATCCAGGAGTGGGCCTCAAAAACTTTGCTGGTTGCAGGAGCCTACAGAAAACTGGCCGATCTTATTAATGACACACCCACACAGCTGACAGAGAGCAAGGTTTTTTCTGGTATGTTGACAGCAGGAACCAAACTGTGACAAAGGAAACTTCATAATCATTGCATGATTCATTTTTTATCAGCTGTTAACTTCTCCATGCATGGTTCTCCTTCCCTGTTTCTCCATTTTTTGGAGAGAAGTTGCGTCAAAGAATAATAATGGGAACCAGCAGCCTCTGAAAATGCCAGCAATGCTTTGGATCCAAACCCACCAACCTTGAGCGAGGTTTGTGATACACCAATCACTAACAACCACAGTGGTATACATGTTAGTCCCACTCAGTAAATCAACTTTATTGCCTGATGAAGAACTGCAGTATATGACTGAAACGTTGCAATCAATATCTAAGTGACTTTCATGAGACATACGATCAACAAAATCCTTGTATGCCGAGTACACCCTTGGCGGAAATTTGAGGGGCATCTATGTGTAATGTTCATATATTAATTTGCGTTCACAGGTGCTGGGCAATCAAGAAGTATAGTCAATGATCTCGCAAGGGACTTGAAAATTGACCCTGAGTTATCCAAACAGTTGGCAACAGCGTCAAAGTCAGGCCAACCTTACTTGTATGCAGTGTCTACTCCTTTGCCACTAAAGAGAGAAATTGGAAAATATGATTATGCCTACGATGTTTCAAGAGAGAAGCTCTGCAAGTGGAAGTGTGCACCTCGACCCCTACCACGCCCTCATCAGAGGGTGAGGGAGAATTCAGGAATGGATCAAAACCACATAAGGCCGCTTTCATTAAATGATCTTCGGCCGCCTCCTAATTCACCAGCTCCCCCACTGCCTACAAATGGTAAGAATGTTATGTAGGGCTTGAAAAAAAACTTGAATTCTGGTTTGTAGCCTCCCACACAGACATTCTTAGGGGCTTCATCACACATCTCTTCCTGTCATTTGTTGAGGGAGGATTGCGTGATAAGCCAAAAGAAGGTCTGCGTAAGAGGAGAGTTTGTCCTTTGAACAAGTAGCTCTCAAATTTTGCTTGCCCAAGGCATTTGCATGCTTATCTTTGTCCTTGCCATATTCATTATTAATGGTGACTGGCTTTCTGTGTAGTACTGATGCTCCAAAGCTGCCATCTCTGACTTACCTTTTTTTTTTCTAAACTAATTTGCAGCAAGACAAGTTATTTTCAGACCAGCACAAAAAAGTAAGTTGTAGTTTTTTAAAGATACCAACAATTTATGTTTAGGTTACATCTTTATAATTATAAAGCACTTGCCTAAGAGCCTTGAGGGAATAAAACAAAAGTTGGTGTTATGTCCACTCTGTTTCTACTTCATAGTTGAGTGTAAAAAGATGCAGTATAATTACTGCTTAAGATTAAAGTTTTGGAATAAATTAATTTAAAAAAAAACATTTTTTTACTATTTGCTCTTGTTTGCTCTGCAAATGAGTGGCTTGACCTTTGTGGGGCTCAGATGACCACGTAAAACGGGGACCTGTCTGCTGAAGGGATGTAGAAATAGTGTCCTCAACGTATTTTATTGTGAAAGGTTTGAACCCAGGAGTCATTTCAAAAGTAGGTTGAGTTTGATCATCTGGGTGAACGTAGTCCTGAATAGGACTGTTGTTGTTGACAGTGACTGATGTTTCAACAACCTGTCACTGTGCGGTAGTCATCTTCAGAGTCAAAGTGAGTTGTATCACGTCAGGTGATGGTATTATACTCTGGTTATTGATCTGATTGGTTAATTATGTCGCGATGTTATTGGTCGTAAGTCTGTTAAGCCGTGATGTTATTGGCTATGAAGACACATAATCAGTGATTGGTGCGTTTCGATCCGTCTATTGTCATAGTTAAACAGTGGTCTATTGTTAGTCAAATTGTCAGTTCCCCAGTCGTCCTCTTGTAGTTAGTTTTGCTTGATCTTGTCAATAAGTCGTTTGCACAGCGCTGGTAACTGTTGGCTACTTATTTTATTATTTCTTAAAAATATGGTTTTAATATAGCACTTTCCTGCTAAACACATTGACACTCAAACAACTTTGGTGTAATAATACATACTTTTGGCACCAGCTCAGATCAACTCCAAGCAACAACCAGGAAAGATCTGGTATGCAAGAACAAACATCGAAAGCGGCTCAGAGTCTGACAGTGAAGGATATGCTGAACCCATAACTGATCCTTCATTCTTTCAACAAATGAGGATGCTGTGGAAAGTACGGAGTGATGGAGCTATTAATGAAGTGGGTACAGGTCACGCTGGAGTAGAATCAAGAACTGGGAAACAGTCAAGTAGTCCAAAGGTGCATCATCAATTAGAAAGAAGGGGCTCTGAAGAAGACATGATTAATGACAATAATACACCACCAACTTATGTTGATCTCATTCAGTAGTGATTGATATTGTTACATAACTATTAATATAGTTTATTTTATTACTATTATTAATGTAACACAAGAGTTATGATTGGATTACATTGTGTAAGTACAGTAAAAACCCACGCGTAAGAACCTACATTTTCCAGGGTTAGCCTAAACAGGTATAAATGGTGGTTAACATAAATTTAGGGTATCTAGGTTCTTAATTTCTTGCAAAAAATTATGTCTTTGCTAAGGGGATTTTAGTGATCAGCACCCTTAAATTTGCACACCTACTGATTGCTTATATTTTAATATGACCATAATAGAGATCTATTCTCACATGAATTTTAATTTCTTGAGTCAAAACAACTTTATATAAATGATTGTGCTGTAAAACACAATATTATAAACATTTTCTCAATGACCTCAATCAAACAACATTTATATATGTTCTAACTTGCCTTTTGCAATTGCAATTAGTAAATATTTTTAAATGATTTTTGAAAATAAGAACCTTTCTCCAAATTTTAGGCTTAAGAGGTTTTTATATAGAGGGGGTCTAAATTGCAAATTTTAGCCTAACAGGTTCTTAAATCTTAGGTTCTTACTCGGGGGTTTCTACTGTATTAGTGCTGGAATTTGGAACACAGATTTACTCAAAACAGAATATACTGTAAAATTCCGAAAATAAGCCCCTCCATGTACAAGCCCCTCCAAAATTAATATAAGCCCCCCAAACCGGTAATGCAAAAAACCCTCTGTTAAATAGCCCCTCCAAATATAAGCCCCCCGGGGGCTTGTACTTGGAAAATTGCCCTCAAATACAAAGTAAAACAAAGCAAAAACGGTAAATTCACTTCCAACTATATGGCTAGCCCAATCGATTTTGAAATGAAAATTTCCCTCCGTAGATAAGCCCCTTTGAATATAAGCCCCTCCAAAAATAAGCCCCTCAAAAAGTGCCTTTGAAAAATATAAGCCCCGGGGCTTATTTTCGGAATTTTACGGTATGACACCCTCTGCCCTCTTGCATACAGAATAGATATCTCCCTTCAGATTTCCCTCTATGACAAACAGCTCAAATCCAAGAGATTAAATGGCTGAACACATTTTAAAATACCTCAATGACAAATAGCAATATATATGTCCAAACTCAACCCAAATGCAAAAAAAGCTGTTTCAGCTTTTATGAACATACGTAATTTTGTTGAAATAACAATTCAAACAAAAAGTTAAATAGTTGTTTATGTGTGAGTTTTTTTCATTGTACTATTATTAAATGGAGCTCCCTGATTTTTACGGTGTATCTATGAGTACAGTGAATTGCAGTTAAGATTATTAGTAGATGTATAATAAGTTGGAGATTTTAAATACAATTATTACAGAACTGTAATAATTATTTTAGCACATAAATTATGTTAGTCGAATTTATTTCAGAAATAATAAATTCTTTTACTTAAATAAAAAGTCACACTTGCAGGCTATAATTAATAATAATATTATTATTAAATTGTAGTCTGCAGGAGTAACTATAGAAAGAATCGGAATTTGTTGAATTATAACCCATTAGGATTGTCACTAAAGGCTGGGAGCCTAGGATTTCCCCTTCTCTGTATTTACAGCTGTCCTCGCCCCCAAAATATCCTTTTTTGCAATAATTATGTTTAATGTAATGGCTGTACACCGTAGAAGACAGTTAAATAGTTAGAGTTGTTCCTATGTGGAAAATTAATTACATATAATAATGAAAATAGTTATGTCATGTATAAGACTTGTATACCTGTAGTGAAATTTTTGAGTGAAAATATTTTGACACCAGAAACCTATTCAACTGTACATACATGTAATAGGAAATTATTTTGAACTTTGCAAAAATATTTAATGTACTTACTTTAGTGTGAATAGCAATTTATATTGGTGAAATTCACAGGGTGAAAAACTTCATTATTTACTCCCAAATACTATTATATTATCATAATGAATTCTGATAATAATCATAAATAAACTGTAATAATAATTATTACAATTTATGACTAGCATAAATTCAGATCATTTTGTGCAATTTAATTTCAACCACACTTCAAGACCTTACAAGGATTTCCATGAGGTGTAACAAGAGAAAAAACATTTCATATCTACCTGTAAAAAGTTATAAACAATAAATGTTTAAATTGAACACTCTGTAAATTTTTGTGCACTCTTATCCACATTAATTTTTAAAAAATTACATAAACATGTTGATCAAAAGAACACCTTTTGTAAATGTACAATCCAAACGTTTTTTTTTTTTTTAAAGAAACTTGTCTTTCACAGACAGTTGTCTCAGGGTTTTTGTTTGAGGCTGGAGGCTGATTGTAGATCCAGTAACTTGTTTGCCTTTTGACATCTGTTGTGTACATTGTACTTTCATGTGACTTCATTGGCTTTCAAACATTAAAATCAAATACTCTACTTTTTCATGAGTTTAACTAGGATCACAATATCCAGCGTGCAAAGAAAGTAGTGTTTGATAGCCCCAGGCTAGTGGATTTTGCTACTGGGCTAGTGAATTCTGTTATTAACTTGCCTGATGGGCAAGTGAATTTTTTTGAGGAATTCAAATTACAGAAGAACTGTGAAATCCATCTGCTCGTCAAAACGTTTTTGGGGCTAGTTGAAATGATATTTGGGCTAGTAAATGTTAGCTTCAGCTTGCCCGAATGGCAAGCTGTAAAAATGTCTTTCTTTGCACTCTGAATATCTGAAGATGCTTTTAAAATTGCTTTTAGTGGACTCATGAAGGCAGACATAAAGCAATCCACAGTGTGGTGGAAGTGTGTGCCTTTTGTGCTTGCAAAAGGCCTGTAAAAAAGTTGAAGTTCACAGACAGCCACTTCCAGGGTTTTCATGATACGTCCAGTCTTTTGAAATGGCATAAAACAGTACCCTTGTCTTGTTGGTCCCAAAGATAGCAAATTTGTAGGAAACAGAACTGATGTTTGACAGTAGCCCTTTAAACATATTGCAGTAAAGAACCACTCCTTGATTATGATAAATTGTCAGTGGCTTACACTGGAAAGAAGTAGTTGGAGAGTAGATGTTGCCTGGAACAAACTTAGGAGTCACACTAACTCAAAGATCACCTATTCATCACTGGAGTCACTTTGACTATTCTCCTCCTCCCCACTGCTATTACTGTGATTTTCTTCTTCCTCCATTTGTTGTATTCGTTGACTTGGAACTTTCAATTTTTTAAAGCCCTGGAATGTACTTTTCTGAAAAGCCATGATACAGTGCAGATTCCCACCTGTCTTTTTAGTGTTCCTTTGTTTAATTCCTTCATGAAGTTGACGAATGTTAAGGTAGAAGGGGGACTCGTTGTTCAGGTCTGTGTCAATGTCACTCCATCTGGGAAATTCAGAAAATTATTAACTTCTAGAGGTGTAATATCGTCCAGTTGAATGTAGTCCTGTGTAGTACTGTTTTGACAACCTACGCGGTAGTCATTTTCAGTGCCTTTCACAAGGAAGATAAATACAACTATTTATAACTACTCAGGACTACACCTGCACAAATGATCATATTCGACCTACTTATAACTTAAGCTAGGGGGGTGGAATTATTATTATTTTCTCTTTACCACATTTTTGGTTATAAAATCAGTTAAGACTTTGGATGTATTTTTTGAACTAGTAAATCTTGTAGGGTGTTCATTATTGAGGTAAGAAATGGGGTGTTAAACTATTATTAAATTTGGGTCAGAAAAGATATAAGGTTAAGCCATGCCTTGCCTGTTATATTATTAGGAAACAATGCAGTTGACAAAATAGCTCCAAGTGACTCTTGATCTCATGACAAATACTCCATTTGTTCACAAGTAGACATAAGGAGAATTTATAAGTGGATCAAAAGACACTTGGGACTCAGTACCTCTTGCAGTGAATGCTAGGATGTTTGCAGCTGGTGTCTCCAATCAAAATCCATGTTTCCACTTCATCTTCGTACAACTGTGACCTGAAATTATAGTTAAACATAACGGGTTTCTTTGAGATTATCAGTGATTTTGTTACCTCTGAGTCTTGCGCATGCATCCCTAATGCATAAAAATCCCCAAAGACACTAAATTATTCATGGCATACATCTTGTAGGACATGACATCACTACACAACCTGTACCAATTTATTAGCAACCATAGAAATTCTAAAGGGTAAGTAACTAAGGAAAATCTGTATGTTGGCCAAATTTCCCACAGACAAATTCTCCAGACTAATCTTCATACCGTTCCTTCAAGGATTAGTTGAGAGAATTTGATTTATGATCAATTCAGTATTGTTCACTTGGTCACTGGTCATATTATTGATTCTCATTGTCGGTTCACTTGATGATGTATTGATTTTATTAGGAGAAAACCAACGTTGGTCACTCTTCAGGTGTCTTTAATAAATCTAGGGTTAATACCCACCTGTAAGCATCAACAGCCTTGCTGGGTGAGTCATCATAACCAATGGGACAAAAGTAATGATTGTAACTGTGATAGATAAAGGCCATCTGAGGGTCATGCAGTCCATTTTTCAGCCGACGCAAGGCTTCCTCTCCACTGAGACCAATGGTGCGACTCTTTCCTTTAGGTTTATAGAGGTAGTAAGCTTCACCCCGCACTCCAAAGTGGTTGTTTAGCTGTCTAAACCATCTGCAATCAACACACACATAACATTCACTAAATACAGTACTGCTCTTGAAAGAGTAAGTTACAAGATCAATAGGTGCGCCTTGTTTCCTCTGTGACATGAATTGTGTCTTAATTGCGCTACATGATTCTTGTAGCACACAATGAGAATAAGATAGAGATAAGGGAACCGGAAATTTTTGGAATGGTCAATTAATCTTGTGACCTTTTGTGTTTTGACCATCATTTGTAAACAGTAGGTAAAACAAAATAATATTGAAGTCGACCAATTAAATCTGATGAGATTCTGGACAGATTTTAAGTCATCAGTATGGAATTTCTGTCATTGAGGTGCAGATGTACATGTCTCTCCTCTGAAAAGTCCCTAGCAGCAAAGAGCGAGAAGAGACGGCTGTATTCACAGGCTATCTTTTGTCTTTTGGATGACGTGCTGAATCACAATCACAGTAGATGTCTACCCACCTCATAAGAGTTGCATTTCCTGTGAATGGTCCAAATCTTATTTCTCCAAATGGAGGCTTAAATCCCAATATTGTTAATGCCTCTTCTTGAGTCAGTGGCTTTTTGCTGAAAAATTAGAAATTTCAAAAGATCTGCATTAAATTAATTTTAGTTCTTACATGAGTCATTGTGAAAGTACTCATTCTTTATCAGAATGTTTTACCTGCCAGCACCAAGTGAGCTAAACAGGAAATTCCAACAGGATACAAGAGAAGAAATCCCACAGGACTTTTTATACTGGGGTCGGCTTATACAATACCTGTTGAGAAATACAATGTTATTCTAGTGTTAAAAGATGTGAAGCTAAATTCTAAAAAATGTAAAATAAATATATATTTGTTAAGGATGAAAACAGATAAGAATCTTTCAGTGTAAAGTCATACTTCCAAGAATATTAACTGTTTTCTAACAAACAGTTGTACAGTTGAACCTCTCGACAACAGCCACCTTGAGGACAGAAGACTGGACTGTCCACCAAAAAAAGTGGTCGTTAGAGAGAGGTGGCCATTGTAGAGAGGTGGTTGTCAGTGAAGGCTTGACTGTATCAATTACCATCTTCTGAGATCCAAGACTTTCCTTCTCTCCATCATTTCCTGAGTGGCAATTTCCATGGAAACCAGATGTTGTTGCACTTTTCTGTGGCTGCCGTCATTGTAATCAGACTCTACAGTATTCTCTTTGTTTCTTAGATACTTCTGAGGTGGCTTTTTTCTTTTCTTTGATTTAAAACAGTCAACATCAATCTGCCACGCACATGAAGAAGGAATGTTAGATTTTATTTGTGGAGATATCTTCACTGGTCTCTCGAATTCTGATTCAGATGTGCTTTCCGCATGCCTCCCAGTGAAAACGTCTTCCTCTGTGATTAACGGCAGGGAAAAAGACCTGCACTCCTTGACATTTTTCTTCTCTTCTTTACATGGACTTACACTCCAAATTCCATCATTGCGCTCAGTTTCCAAAGTACTCTTACTATTATTGTTCATATTAGGGGATTGATGTAGAGAGTGTATTTTCCCCTCCTCTTGATAGCTCACATAACGGACAGCCATTGATTCTGTGTAAAGGTCTTCAGTTGGAGAACTATGAGCAGTCCAGACAGTTGACTTGTCAACAACACTACTAAATCCTTCACATTTTACAGAAGCGCTGCCTTTGCTGTCAATACTATTAGTACTCTCACAGTTTTCAGAGCAATCAGACCGTATAATTTTTTCATCATTGGGGAAGTGCAATCTTGATTTCGTGTATGATTCCTCATTAGATAAACAGGCGTTTTGATTTTCAAGTTCTTGAAGAACTAAATCTTCTTTTTGTGTCGAAAAAGTGTCCACTGTCTCGTAGAAAACGTCTTCATCATTGACGTCTGGATTACTGTCGTCCTGAACTGATTCTCCCTTTTCCTCATGTAGATGTGAGTTATGCAGAGCTTTTCCATGAGCAGAGCTCCACATTGAGCCCATCCTAAAAGCTTAATTTGTGTCGAGGAAGCTATCGAGCCCTGTTGCTCAAATTGGAGAAAGTTCCAAGGAAGAAAAATCTGTAGCAACTTTCCGATGTGTAAACAAACGCGAAACTGACGTATTAGCAGATGCCAAGGGAATATGCAGTAAAATCATTTGCAATTGTAAGAAAACGAACCTCAATAAACTGAAACGAACCTGCTGAAAACAGCAGGAGACATCAATATTTCTCAAAATCGGAGCCAAAAAAACCTTTTGTTTTGACTTTATGAAATTGAATTTCTGAATTTGTAAAACAGCGCTAAAACGAGAAACCGCTGACATTTTATAACAAAGTTGCAATGGCTTATGGGAGATGAGAGAGAAACGCCTGGAACATTTACACATGAGTGATTGTTTTGAAACTTCGATTAGTTTTCTGCATGATTTTCTCTACTATTGTACTGCTCTCTGGGGTGCTAAAAAAGAGTTAACACTTTTTCGCTGAACATCTGGCATTTTTTGCTCCCCTTCGTTGACAAACTTCCCGCAACTTTCTTTCATGGCTGCAACCAGTTCGCAAGTTATTGCAAGACACAAGTTCACTTATCCCGTTGGAGACATTTACGATGGCGAATGGAACGACGCAGGAAAAAAACACGGCGTCGGTAGTCTGACCTTAGTCGACGGTACGAAGTACATGGGTCAGTTTCAGAACGGTCTTTGCCACGGCCATGGAGTTGCAAATTTCCCCGATGGTTCGAAGTTTGAGGGCGAATTTGAAAACGGCAAGTACAGCGGTTTCGGTACGTTTACTCGAAGCGATGGTATGCGGTTTGAGGGAAGATTTCAAAATGGAAGAGTTGATGGTCAAGGTCTTATAACATTTCCAGATGGAACACACGGAAGACCTCGACAAGAAGGGTATTTCATGGGCACAGAACTTGTTGAAAGACAGCGAGTGATCGACTCTGTTACGAAAGCGCAACAGGCGACGAAGACTGCTAGAAGCATCAAGTTTTGAGAAGAACCTGTTGATACAATCTCTGAGACATTACGCATATGACTTATATTCGTAACATTTATATTTATGTATTTTATTTTAACTCCAGATGGCTGAGGAAAAACAGGCGCACCATCATGTTAAACATATTCCAACTTTTTTTAATTCAGAATGTTGATTTTTGTAGAGAGGGGGTATTTCTAGAATTTTCGACAGAGCTATGGGCATTACAATTATTAACCATTATTACTAAGCCCTACTTTTGGTCAAGCGTGAATAAATAATCTGTCCACAACGGCCGCCTTGAAGAGAGAAGTAGGAGACTACTGTATTTTTTTAGGGGGGTGGGGGGTGGGGATGGGTTGGTATGGTGTGACAACATAGGGAGGAGAAATGTGAAGTATTTTTATTTCATAAAACTTCTCTTATAAACTACATCAATAAAGACAAAAACCGAGGGCTCAGGACAAAAATTTTAAAAAACCAAAGTGAATGAGATGAAGTGGATATGTAACCGTAAGAAAACAGCCCAGATCTGGGTAGTGCTTCTGATTGGTTGAAATAAATTTCCCATGCGGCACAACCAATCAGAAGCACTACCCAGGTCTGGGTAGTGACGCGTTATCAGTATGGAATTTCTGTGCTTGTTTCTCAGACGTCATTTGGTGGGGAAACGAGTGGTAGTGTCACCAAATGTCGGCTGTTTTCTCAGGCTGGTGGGTATGTTGTGGTTTAATTTTATCCTTGACTTATGATGATTTGTCCTCAACTTATTAACACACATAGCAACATCCCAAATTAAAGGAAAACAGAATTTAAACCAAGTATAGAATTAAACCACAACAAATACCTTGTACTGTACATTGTTCGTTTGAAAGGCGTTTAGAGAGGTTATTTTGGCCACTGGGATGTGCTTCACTGGCAAATTCAATGGCAAAGGGGTGACTTTTGTAGAGAAGGAGATGTATTGGGTGGGGAGCGAAAACAAGGGGTGGGGGAAGCAGGTAAGGATGGACAATCTGAGAGTCACCAAAACTGAAGAAAAGTTCCTATTCAAGATGGACAGCACTAAGGTAGTACACCACACAAAATAACAACACCCTTTGACTGTGATAACTTTTATTTCTTCATTAACCAGTCAAGAATGTTAACCTTTCTGCTAAGATACCCTAAATCCACACTTAGAGTGGGTTACAGTTACTTCATCATCAAGCCGATTCTCCAACAGTAGGGACTTTAAGATCCAACAACGCGAATGGCAACGAGAACGTCGCTTAAAAAATGAATTTCCGTTCCTTCAGTCTTTATAGAGATTACTGGGTACGTTTGTTGGGGAATTACTTGCTTGCATGTATGTGTTCTTTTAGTGGAGGGGGTGGGGAAGCAATATTATAAGAACCTCGGTTGGTGCTAACAGAGGATAAACTGATTTGATCAAGTCAGTTCAACAAAAGAGAAAAACATCACTACAAGCCATAAGTAAGAATCCTTTCATAAATTGGCCCTCTACAGTAAGAACAAGTTTCCAGAAAAGATGTGCACTTGAAACAAGTAATCTGATGACGGCAAGGAATGACCACACAGTTTGGTTTCTCAAGAGTACAGATGATGCAGTTATCCTTTTGAAACCACATTTCCTCGATCTCCTTTGCAGTGGACTTTAATATCTCTGCAACAGATTCACTGCTAACTTCCTGAGAAGCTAAAACAATCTGTGACAGTTTCTCAAACTTTGCAGCAAGCCTTCTTCGCAGAACATCACTCTTGTCAGCTAGAACACTCATTTGACGAGAATGCGATTTCTGTTTGTTACTTGCATCTTCCTTTGCAGCTGTGAGTTTTTCTTGGATGAAGATTTTGTCTCTTTTAAGATCCGTGATTGTGTTTGAGAGCTCAGCCATTTCTTGGTGTAATTTTTGAATTGAAATCTTCCACCTTTCACTCATTTCTTCTTCAATGTTGACAAGATTGACTTGTTGGGCAGCCACTTCTTTTTCCAGAGAGGAAATTTTGGACTGTAGTTTCCGCAGTTCTTGAGCATGTGTTTTGTCCTTTTGGAGGAGTTTTTCATTCAGAACATCTCTTTCTTCCTGAAATAAAGGTGAAAGAAAGGAAAATTAATCAAATACTCCCTAACAAGTTTTTAACCACTGTAGCCTGCTCTGGGTTTGAACCAATGACCTGTCTCACATGGAAGTCAGGCACCCTTCAACTGAGTCAAATGCTGGGTGGTGGTTTCGGAAAATTATGTATCTATACCATTGACAAGTACTTGTGAAGCTCTCTAAGTTCATTTCCCTTGGGGAACAGGAAAAGTGCCCAGAACTGCAGTCTAAGGAAAGTCCAAACAGCTTTCTATTATTGGAATGCTTATAGTAGACTAAGCTGTCTGCATTCACATTGTCCATGAAAAATATTTTTGAGTTGAAAAAGACGTTGAGCAGTTAACTCTAAACAACTTTGTAATCTACTAGTGAGGCAACCCCGCCAAGGGGATGGTTACTCTCTTATATAAGCCATATGTGGTCTGGAATCAGGTATGCTTTTAAGGGAACTATGGAAGTGTATGAAGGTACTTGTCATTTCAATTCCAAATGAATAACAAAGAAAAAGTAAATTATGCAAATTTGAAATGGATTTTAAGAAATCTTTTTGTCGGCATTCTAATCTAAGTAGTGATGACATACTGTCTTAGAGACCATGTCCGAAAGCAGGTATATATATGTGGATTTTAGAGGCCAGGGTCTGAAAACAGTTGTGGACAATGACATTTTTTGGTTTGAAAGAGTTGAATCAGGATTTGAAGAACCGGATGGTGCATCAAAACAAAGAATTACCAGGAGTTTCGCCTGGGGTCAACCTGGTAAACCTACCAGCAACATTATTTCTCTGTCCCTCAGCACTGAATGGTCCACTGCTTTTTCTGTAGACGAGTGTTTTTCATGAAAACTGCTACAAAATGGAGGGTTCAGCTTGCAAACTTGAGTTGATAAAGATGCGACAAGTCTGATTATGTTATGATTGCTGTGATCAGATGATGTTTTGCCAGCTGAAGGATTAAAAAAATATGTATATATGTAAGTCTGATAACTATTAATAACATTATAGCTGATTGCTAAGGGGGTTGGGAATGCTTTCACAAGTGTTTTGACTCCTTGAATTATTTAAGTAAAGAATCTTCAAAACCTCTGAGTAGGTTGAGTGGGTACTCGCCTAGCGGTGTTTTCCAAGAAGGGAGCATGGTTAGGGTGCAGGAGATAGAACAGGAAAGGACAAGCAGGCTGCAGGGAGGAGTACATAAAAATAACAGGACAGCTTTTAAACCTGGAAGGCAATACTGTAAATTGGAAACAGCTCTCAGAGGTAGAAGAAGCTGATCTAAGGTTGCAGGAACTACCAGGTTACTGGAAATGGAAACTGTATACAGTGTTGCAGTCTCACTCCTCCTCATCCATCAAGGACTCGTGGATACAGGAACCAATGAGGGGGGCCAGGTGTGCATATGACTGGGATACAGGAAGAAACAGTGACAGTATAATATATAGTGCAGGAAGGATTTAACAGGTAGGTGGAGGGGAGGGAGGGGATTTGTGTTAGGGAAATGCCCCCTGCACAGGTTTCTATGTTTAAATTTTACGTTGAATTAATTCACCATTTAAGTTAGGTTGGAGAGTTAAAATCTTTGCCGCAATCAAAGCTTCTCTACACAGACAGCTGTCACCTCTCCTACAGTTTTCTCCACCATAATGTTCTATTTTCTCTCTCAATAAACCTCTTGGAATCTCAAAATGATTGGAGTCCGTCAAGACAATAGCATTCCCACTGGCTTCAGAGATATCCATAGATCCCATTTTAAATTCTGGAATGCAAATTTGTACCAGCTTTTCAATATGCTTGAGGGTACTGACTTCGTCTTGCGTCAAGTCCGCATAAGGAACAATAACAGATTTCTTCATTGAGCTCCTTGACAAAATGGATTCCACTGGTTCTACTGCCCCTGATTTATACAGTATGTTAATTAATGCCTCATTGCATAAAACCAATTTTTGATGAATTTCTCGTTTGATCTCATCCAGCAATTCAGTAGATATTGAGTTTGAAACAGGATATGTCATACTTCCATGAATGGCAAAGAACTGCTGAGCCACAAGTAAGGCAGATTTATCTGTTAGATAGAAGTTTGCATGTCGCACATCTGAGGTGTTGTTTTCTTCTAAGAGACTGTAGTATAATGGAATCAAATCTGGTCTTTGCTCAATTGCATGCACCCACATACTACTTACTTGGTGATCAATATCACTGAGGTGCACGACAGCTCTTCGATCTCTGTCGATCTTAAGATGGGAGAAGTCTACCCCTGATGAAAGACCATCCTTTGAGAGGTCTGACACCCAAACACCTTTGACATACAGTTGACCCTTGTAACGATCACCAATAAGCAAGGTGCCAATCTCTGACTTGACATAATCTGATGGTGGGCAGAGGAAAAGGAACCGCTCCAGATAAACTTTCCAATCTTTGAGACAAAGAGGACGAACAGTTACACAAGTGTCTTGCAGACCAAGGTCGTCATCACCATCGTCATCATCATCATCATCATCAAATCCTTTACTCCGATCCTTTACAAAAACAGTCAGAACCTCTTCGTTAAAAGTGTCATCGCACGACAGGCCAAACTTCCAGCGATCTCTACTGGTTTCCATGGAAACAGATCTCCCCTCCCTCACTAAGGCAAGAGCACCAACTTTCAGGCCTTCACCAAACTGACCAATCACTTCTTTGCTTGAAGCTTTCTTCGAAAATCCTAGAAGCAAGACCTTCCTCATAAGCTCAGTGTTGTAGTTTACCAGGATAAGTTTTTTGCGAAAGGGAGAATACACTATTTTACCCAGTACCACGTTTCGTTGCTGCTGGTCCCGTGTACTTTCGAACGTTCGATCAAACTCGCCATTGACAGATTCAAAATCATCTGAACTGCTATTTAACTTCGTCATTCCTTCATAAAAGAAAGAGTTTCTTGCTGTTGTGAGAACTGCTTTATACACTAACGAATCGCCCTGTTTGCAAGACAGGAAAGCAACCGAGGATCTTGGCAACATTTCCGTTCTGCAATCAAGCTGCATTTTCTCCAGTGAAGAAAACACTCCATCGTGCCAGTTTTGTACAAGCTCACGGATTCCTTCCCACGTTTTCCACGAAGGTGCATATTGAGAAGTAAGACTAAGACTCACAGACTTTTTCGAAGTTAAATTGCCGGCCATTCCCCACGGCCAAAATTCCTCTTTTGCGCTGCATGATGGGTAAGTGGCAAAGGTTGTGATGACATCATATCTAAATCGGCCTGATGAGGTAATACCCTCAAAATTGTTTCTTTTTATATAATTGCTATTTACTTATTTTTTGGTAACAAAAAATGCAAACCCAGATTCTGTATTCGAGGAGTTTCCAGTGGCTACTTATTTCACCGCTTTTAACCCCATCAAAGCAAAATATTCTTTTCACTCAATCAGCTGTTTGTGGTGGAAACTTTCAGTAGAGGAAGGGGGTTTAATTAGTTACAGCTGGTACACGCAGTACACTCTAGAGGAGCAGGTTGAGACTGGAGGCGAATCAATTCTCAAGATGTGGGGGATATGTTTGGTGACCAGGAGTCAAGACGGTCAGACTTTGAGGCATTGATGGGGGTGCCTTCCAATCTCCTTCTTGGGCCTAGTTAGCGGGGGCCCTGGTAGCAACGTTGGGTGCATCCTAGCCAGATTATCTAAGTGTGTTAGGTTAGTATTGATGGGTGCCTTATTTTAGAAACTGACTGGAATGAATTAAAGTGACAATGCTCTGAAAGTCAGATCTTTTTAATTCTCAAATATCTAACAATACATTATAATAAATTAATGATGGAAAAAGCCTCTCTTTATAAACAAAGGCAATGGAAATGCTTTTAATATTAGAGCACCAAAAACCAATGAAGAGTACTATTTTTCAGCTATTTTGTTGGGAGAAAATGACAACCTTTTTTCCTGAAAAAAGATTCGTTAAAACCTTGTTTATGCATTTCGTAACACTAATCCAACCAGCTAGACGCTCATTCTATTTTTTTTGAAACTCCTGAAACGATAAATGAGTGTATGTTCTGGCAGGCTCAGCAAACAAATTCAAATGAAACTTTCAACAATAAATATTCATAAGCACGTCTGTAAAGAAGAGCTGGCCTGTCTTTATCACACAATAGCTGCATAAATAATTATTTATTATTATTTGTCATTGTTAATTATTATTGATTAAAATAGTATTATCATTATTAATATTATTATTATTGATTAATAATATTGTTATTATTGATTATTACTGGTTATTAATAATAATCAAAATAAGTTTAAAAGATCAAGACTGCACATAAAAAGATGTTTTTCTTGTGTGGGACAACCCTTTCAAAGGGGGATTAATTCAAACTGCTAAAAACCAATGTTTGAACTAACCAGGAGCCCATATATTTTAGAGTGGGTGACACTCAGGTTATTCATTAGGCATCGGAGATCGGAGAATTCTCCGATTACTATGCTGAATTCTCTGGCTAACATTTGGTAGCCCATCACTATTTTTATTCAGACATGGAGCCTCTTACAAAATATTCTCCTGTGATATTACATCTTTCTGCTGCAGTACTGCTAAGTGGAATTCTTAATGAAAACCCTGTGACCCTTGACGATTCCAAGAAATTAAGGCCGTCTCTCCCCATTTTTCATTTTCAATTTCACATTCTTTACTTCCCACGTAAGCTTAGCCTGTTCCACGCTCCAAGATAGTGGTGAAAATTCTTTCAGTAAAAAGTAAATGCGAAAAATGCGTGCAGGCTGGGGAAGGCCACCACCCCCTTTCCCAAGTCGCGCACGTCTTATTTTCGCTTTGCTGAAAAAATTCAGGCTTGCCAGGATTCGATTCCTGACATACTAGGCAGTGGCAGATCCAGACCTTCAGATAAGGGGGGGGAACGGTCATCCAGACCCTGAGATAAGGGGGGGTGGTCTCCAAAAAAATTTTTTCGGCCTTTTGGGCCTCAGTTGGTCTAGACCCGCCACTTCTAGGTGCGATACCAGTGTAGCACTCTAACCAGTTGAGCTAGAAAGCCAGCGGAGAGCTGGTCATAAAATGGTTGGTAATATACCTGGTAAAGGTGAAGAAGAAGTAATGAATATATGAATATTTCATACACTTGAACCACAGAATGAAGAAATTACTGTAAGGGAGATCCTCACAGCTTAAGTCGTGACTTATGCGGTTGGAAAAAGAAAGGCCTGGAAAATTCAGGCTTGCCAGGAATGCAAGTTGCCTCTTAGAAGGCTTGACTGGTTACCATAGAAACCCTAGAAAAAATAGTTTAAACTTATAACAGTAGGGATGAAGTCTCCAAATTCAACAAAGTCAGCTATAATAATATTAAACTTGTGACACTTGGTTCCGCACAGTGCCTTCAGCCACCCAGTGATGTGACAGTTGCACTTCATGGCACACACATCTTTTAAAGTACTTGTCATATTCTGAAACACGGTTGACGTCTGAGGTGTAAGGACAGCTTGCGTCACTTGAAAGGCATCTTCAGAAAAGGTGCTCACGGCGCATTGTTTGTTAAGAAATTCCATCAAGAGTTTTCTGTCCGCCGTGTTTGGCCAGGGGGAGCAGATTAAATGGGGAGGCCAAAAGCAGGGGTAGGCATCGATCACGCCATAATCGTGATATATAATAATCACTTTTTCTTCATTGCCCCACATTTCTTGTAGCGTCACGTCTGGACCGTCTTCCCCCGGAGCGCGAAATATTTCACTGAATGAAGCGAGTAAAGTATCGGCTAGCATCTCATGTGCCGCCGGATCCATGTTGTAAAAATGATTAAAGTCCAGAATGACAATTTCTTTAGGATGTTTTTCCACGAACCTGTTTATTTCTGCCAAAACTTCTTCGATTGTCCAGCCGTACAGACCGTGAAGAATTCGGATCTGTTTATCCTGGGCTCTGTACGCAACTCGCAGATCCAAATAGCGGATTCCTGACAAAAGCTGTTCGTAGATTGACATAGACTGCGTAACGGACCAACTATGGACTACAGACTTTGCCACTTTTCCGAAAACGCTTCCCAGCATTTGAATCGTGGGAGATTCATCGGGGCCAATCTCCATGTCTTGATCGAGAAAAAATGTAGCGGAGTCATGCGATCCTGGTATCACAAGATCTTTTAAAGGGCATAGTTGTTTCTCATTTGGTAGATTTTCCATCCAGCGCGAATAATCATTGTCCTCCATAGCGCCAACTCTGAGAATTTCGAACGAATCATCGCGGACAGCGGAACTTTTTGCTTTTGTGCTTTTCGCCATACTGTTTTTGTAGACAAACTGCTTTCTAGGGAAGGGTGGGGGTTGTTTTCTGTGGACTCCAGTCCCCTCTCCTTTTGATCATATATATTTAAATTCTGTCTTACGTATACATTTTAAAACGTTTTAATGTAGAGCCTCGGGTTAAAAAAAAAAAGATGAAATTGCCGCGTATGAGTCAGCAGTGATTTGGGGAGGAATTAGACTAGAACTTGTTATACATTGAAATGCTACGCCGTCATTTTTGTCTCGTCACGCAACGCTCCCTAACTAGCAAGCAACCGCATCAGAGCCAAAAATACGTTAAGAAAAAGAAAAAGGTGCGCAAGGCGTCATATCCTGAAATTGAAATGAAATGAAATGAAACGAAATCTTAAAAAAATGAAATAAATAAGATTTGATTCTTGCAGATTTCAGTGAGGCAGGCAATTTTTTTCTGTTGTCACATGAAATGTTTTTTGAAGTTCATTCCATCGACAAAAACACAGCGACACAGGGCGCCCATCAATGATGGGCTCCTAGCGGCAACCTTTCCATTAAGACTTGGTACACATGACAAAAAAGTCAATATCAAACATGACTCAACATGAAAGATCATTACCTTCGGGTAACTTAATGGTTTTTAATGGTTTCAAATCTCTGCACAAGTATAGGCAAAATAGAACTGGAGGTGGGGTAGGGCTTTATATTTCAAACGATCTAGAGTTCAAACTTCGAGAAGATTTGTCCCTCCATAATGTTGATACTGTAGAATCACTGTTCATTGAATTAATAAGACCTCGAGAAAAAAATATAATTGTTGGTATTGTTTACAGACCGCCAAATCATAGACTCGACGATTTCTTGTCTACAAACAATGAGTTGTTAGGTAATATCTCTAGAGAAAACAAAATATGCTTCCTAATGGGGGACTTTAATATTAATTTAATTAACTACCAAAATCACCACCTCACAGGCCAATTCTTAGATGGAATGTACTCTAATATGTTTTTTCCTTTGATTACGCGTCCCTCGAGAATTACTTCACATACTGCTACGTTAATAGATAATATTTTTTCGAACAACTTTTTTGAACGTTCGAGAAGCGGCTTATTATTTACTGACATTTCAGATCATCTACCCGTCTTCTCATTTCATTCAGATAACGTTAACACGTCGGTAAATCGATGTCGACAAGACCCCTTCTTTATTAGAGATAAGAATCCGAATAATATTCCTACTTTTGTTGAAAAACTAGAAGCTGTTGATTGGTCTTCGATTAAAACTTGTGATGAGCCAGATATTGCGTACAAACGCTTTCATGAAATGTATACAAAGATTTATAACGATTGCTTCCCTCTCAAGAAGGCGACTAGAAAGCAGAGGCGCTTTAAAAAACCGTGGTTAACGAAAGCTCTTCTTAAATCAATTAAAACAAAGAATAAACTTTACAAAAAATATCTTCAAGTTCCAACAGTCGACAATTGTTCACTCTACAAAAGATATAAGAACAAATTGAATCACACCTTGCGCTTGGCTAAGCGTCGGTATTATGAAAAGAAATTGGAAGATGCTAAATCAAATACACATGCGACCTGGAAAATTTTAAACGAAGTTTTAAACAGAAAAAAGCCAAGGCCTCAATTAAATACAATATTTAAGTCAGACGGTCAGGAGATTTCTGATCCAGTGGAAGTAGCAAATAGGTTTTGTAGCTACTTCTCTAGTATTGGTCCCAACCTCGCAAAGAAGATGCAGCCTCCTCCTTGTTCACATAAAGATTTTCTATCTGGATCATTTCGAGAGTCAATCTTTTTTAGCCCAACAACAGAGGATGAAATTATTACCATTGCTCAATCTTTTGCTTCCGGGAAAGCGGCTGGATACGATAATATTCCAATGTCTATAATTAAGGAATCCATTCAAATCATTTCGGGACCTCTGGCTCACATTATGAATTTATCGATCGCTCATGGCGTTGTACCAGATCAAATGAAAATAGCTCGTGTGGTACCACTGTTTAAAGCTGATGACCAGTCACTATTCACCAACTATAGGCCTGTCTCGGTTCTACCAAGCTTTTCAAAATTTCTAGAGAGAATCATCTATAATCGCTTGTATGATTATTTAACTAATTTACATATTCTCTGTGATAACCAGTTCGGCTTCAGGAAAAACCACTCTACGACGCTTGCCTTGATTGATTTGCATGAAAAAATTTCATCTGCTATTGATCATGGTGAATTAGCGGTTGGTGTCTTTTTAGATCTCTCGAAAGCTTTCGATACAGTCAATCATTCCATCTTATTTGATAAACTTGAACACTATGGCATACGTGGCTTGGCTCTCAAATGGATTAAGAGCTATTTTTCCAACAGACTTCAATTTGTAGAATACAATGGTTATGTTTCGTATCGTGCTAATATCATGTGTGGCGTTCCCCAAGGTTCAATACTAGGGCCTTTGTTTTTTCTGCTCTACATCAACGATATAATCAACACGTCAACAATATTACAACTGATATTATTTGCTGATGATACAAACGTATTTGTGTCTCACAAGGATAAAGACTGCCTTACTAATATACTGAACGCTGAGCTAAATAAGTTGTCAATATGGTTTAGAGCTAACAGGCTTTCATTAAACTTGAAAAAAACCAAATTCATTGTATTTAAACCATCTCAAAAGCGTACAAATCAAACTATTCAACTTTTAATTAATAATCAAAAAATTGATCAAGTAAAAGAAACAGTTTTCTTGGGAGTAATCATGGATGAAAATTTAAATTGGAAATCTGAAATCTCACATGTCGCCAATAAAGTTTCTAAATGCACAGGAATTATTCGTAAATCCAGTTTCTATTTATCCACGAAAACCTTACGAACACTATATTTTTCTCTAGTCTATCCATACCTTTTTTATTGCAACTTAGTTTGGGCCTCTACTTACAGAACTAACCTTATTCGTCTTGAGATTTTACAGAAACGAGTGATCAGAACTATAGCTAAAACAACTTTCGATGCACATACTGATCCAATCTTTCAAAATCTTGGTATCTTAAAATTTCATGATATATACTTAATACAACTAGGCTTATTCATGTACTCCTATCAAAACCATACTCTACCTTTAAAATTTCATTGTAAATTTACCTTACAAAGTCAAATTCATTCGTATAATACAAGAAACTCGTGTAAATTTCGTCTGCCTTTCTGTCGTACTCGAACCAAACAATTTTCCGTTTTTTATCAAGGACCTAAATTTTACAACACCTTAAACACCAACATCATCAACGCTTCCTCACCTTTCTCCTTTAAAAGAGCACTTAAGGCATTTATTTGTAATAATTATTAGTATACTCCAACAAAAATTTTGGGAAAAAGCCTTTTAATATTCAACATTTGTAAACTTCCGTAATATTGATTAGTTTAATTTTTCACCTCATATTATGTTGTATCCGTCGCCGTAATTTTTATACTATCTTCGAAAAATTGTAATTGAGGAGGCCTAATTAACATAAGCTCTATAGTTTCTTTTAGGCCTCCTCGCCATCTCTTCCTACATTTTTTTCTTTTGGCATCTTTTTGTAATTATCGTAATCGTGTGGCAAATAAATAAAATACCTAAAATACCTAAACTTCCCACGCACGGCAGAAGTTCTTTAAGCTCGTCACGCAATCTAGCAACGCTTGGGAATCTAACCTTTGGGCCGGCTAACAAGGACCCTCTATGGGGGCGAGAACGCGCCACTCGCCACACCCCAAAGGGTTTTTATTTTCACACTTTTTAAAAAACGATTTTCCTTTATTATAGTCACCCTAGCTTCGCTTGTCACCAATTACAGGTGTTCGTTTGTTCCTTAAAAGGACATATCAGCAGGACAAGTCGATTTGTTATCTCATCAACTTTTATTTGATTTTATTTCCCTATCTATGAGAATATATCTAGCTGGATTTCTGAAAACGTTGCCGCCAAATACACCTCTTGTCTCAAGCAGCTGCTTTCGGCCAAAAAAATCTCCAAAGTGCCTAATATAAAAACTAAGAGTGCAATCATTGATTTTCCTTTCGTCATCCTCGCTTTTTCTAGTTCTTTTTCCTTTGAAATTGTTATTTTCGAGCTTATTGGACGCAAAAAATCTGCCATTTTGCCCTTTTTCACTCAAATAGCTGCAAATTCTCAAAAACGCGGCTAGATATACTTATCTACAAATCAGTAAAACTGCGCACTGTATCCCTATAAACGCGTAAACCTACACGTTTAAACGTTACACAAAGTACATGCCTTACACAAGTCATTTGCGTTTCACCGCTCTGCCACTCTTTTATTGAAATATTTTACAAAAGGTTGTTGGCCAGATTTTCCAGTGCAAAATTTTCTAACTGAGCTTAAACTATTTGTATCAGCGGGTACAAAACAAGTTTCGTTTGTAAAACGAAAACAAAACACAAGCACATAATTTAAAATTTGACGAATCAGAGATCACGTGGAAAAAT
Organism: Porites lutea; assembly: GCF_958299795.1. NCBI lineage: Eukaryota > Metazoa > Cnidaria > Anthozoa > Scleractinia > Poritidae > Porites > Porites lutea. The sequence continues at coordinate 31,088,541 of NC_133210.1, forward strand.
CTACAGAGCCAATCACACCTCTGATCTGACGAATGTGCACAGTTGAGAATTGGGCACTGTAAGTGCCAGTTGCGAGAAACAGTAGCATTCTAGGCGATGGTTCGGGGTGTATTTCTGCATACGGCGCTGGAAGCGCGGGAAAATACGTATGGGAAACCACGATTTGTTTTGGTTTTACTTGTGATTGGTCTGTACATAGTTAATTGAGTGGAATGGTTATGAAACCCGTCAGACTCCTTTGTTATATGTTTTTGTGGACCTGAAAGTGCACAACGTTCAAAAGAATTCCTATCATTTTGATTGTATTGACCAATAAAAACGTTGCATTAATTTATTCCGTAACAATTTGCCAACAGAAAACAAAGGATTGTGCACTTTCAGGGTGCTTCCAACTTAAACTGCAGCACTGTTGTTTTTATCATTGATGTTTGCCGCTTTTCATAACCAGTCTCCTCTAATAACTATGGTCTGTAAAGAGTCTGTAAATACAGGGTATGTAATACAGTGGAACCTCGATATAAGGAACCTCTATAAAACGAAGTCATCGGTAAAACGAACGATTTTCGAACGATTTTTAACAGTAAAATATATGAAAAAGAACCTCGATATGACGAAACCTCGTACAAGCGAACAGATTTGCAAGTCCCAAGGCCTATCGTTATATCTAGGTTCCACTGTTATACTAAATCGAATCAGCGCATTGTAACCAGTTCTTCAGAGGATGTAGGGTGAATCGCCACAGTAGCATCAAAATCTTTCTTTGTTGCTCCCATTTTAACCGCTACGGAAAAGCCCTGCAGCATTTCATCGCAACCTATTCCCAAAATGTGAAGTCCAATGACCTGAGGGAAAAGAAGAGAAATGATGAAAAATGAGCACATTCGTATGAAGGAAACTTGAAAAACAATTCTTACATGCAGGTTTGTCAAAGCAATATGCATGTTCTGATATTGATTATACCACATACGTGGATCTGACTGGCCCGACAAGAACTAGGAGAAACCATGACTTTATAATCAGGCCTAGAGCAGCAAGGACAAACTATTTTAAATTTTCATTTTTTAATCGTTATGTTAATGACTGGAACTCTTTACCAAACTCCGTTATGTCTGCTTCCAGCTTGAACTCTTTTAAAACTTTATTACTTAATTATCTTTGTAAATAGTCATATCTTTATTATTTCCTACTGAATCTGGATTTTCTTTTTTTTTAATATCTAAGTATTAATATTTTATCTAAGTATTAGTATTTTATTTAATATCTAAGTAGTTTATTAAAGAAAAGGGGAAGGGGAGAGGGAAAAAACAAAAACAAAACAAAACAACTAAATTTTGTTTTCTTTGTTTGTTTGTTTGTTTTTGTTTTTTTTTCTCTTAGTATCACATGATGTGTAGTTATGTATAAGTTTTCTATTCTTAATTTTTTTATCTTTTCGTTTTGGAGGGCAGTTTTTATATGGGAATTCAGTTTCCCCCTACTGCTTTCCTTTACCTATTGTACTTTTATATATGTATATATATTTTTATTTTGTACATTGGTAAAAAGAATTCTTAAACTTAAACTTAAACTTAAACATGTTTTGCACGCAACAGTATGTACGTGCAATTTGCAACACGATTTACGCGTGCAGCTGAAAATCATGAAAACAAACAAACCACAACAACATCAAAAACAAGCAAACAGTGAAAGTCTGACTCACACGAACAAGTTTTCACTGTCAAGGAAAACCAAAAAAAAAAAAAAGATGTTATATATTTCGCCGTACCTTTTCTTCCGGTAGAAGGCAAACAAGCTTCATCAGTGTTCCTGTTTTGCGTTTTGTAAGTGCGTGATACATGTTGGTAAAAGATGTTTTGTAAACCTTTATTTTATCTTTCCCGTATTTCTCTTCGGCTTCCTCTGAAGTAAAACAAAAAAGAAAATAAATAGATGGATGAATAAATAAATAAACAATAACCAGGAGGAACTGAAACGCAGCGCACTCGGGTAAAAGAAAAAGACGTTTACTAGATCTTTTTCAAAGTTTATCTAAATTTGTATTCCAGGCTGTTCTTAACCTGTGAAATCCAGGGTGCCCACCATGTGATTTTTATGAAAAAATAAGATTTTCTAGTCGCCCAAAAATTTCTCAAAGTTTCTACGTATCACTATGGAAGTTTGTTCCGCTTCCCATGTGGCCAAGATTTGGGCAGCAAGAGAATTCTAATTCCCCCTCGCGCGCCCTTCGCGCTTCTCGCAAGCCCGATTTCACCACTCCCTTTGTTTTCAGTTCGCAAGGTAAATATCGCGGTACCTTGTGTTAGTCCAACAGTTCCTAATGGTGGATGACTGAATACGACAGTTGGAATATTGTCATAATCTAACTTCCAATCTGTCTTGCCGTCGAACAATCTGTGAGCTAATTTCCTTCCCGCTGCGATTGCCACAGGCGTGAGTAAAGCTCTTCCACATACATCTCCCAATGCATAGACATCGGGTTTTGACGTGTTTTGGAACTGAAAAACAAAAAAAGAACAGTATGACTACCAGATAACTCATAACCTTCGTCCTAGACGTAATTTTACCGGAGTCAGAAAGTTTCGTCTGTGGCGCAGGCTAATAACTCACGGACCCGGCTTTTACACTGTACGCAAAATAACTTTCTTTTGTTTTAGCTAGGTTTGGGGGCAAAATTTAAGACTGGTGAGTTCATAGACGTACCTCGTCAACCAAGATATGTCCCTTTTTGTCCAGATTTATGCCCTACAATAGAAGAGAAACGAGAGTGAGTGTGACTTATGATGGTATAACAATGGTATAACAGGCATCGTGTCGTCCAACTCAATAGGGACTTTAAGATCCAACGACGCGGACGGCAACGAGAACGTCAAAAAAAACAATTGGTTTAATAAGCAAAACAACAACTTTGCACGTGCATCACGCTTTTTTGTACATTTCTTTCCTGTTTTTGCACGACTAAGACGTGAAAATGCCTAACTTTGCGTTTTATAGAAGACGTAAACATGCAACGACGAAACTTTATTTCTTTATCTGAGTTTGGCTATGGACCCTTGAAATTCAGCTTCAGGAGGGTTCGCCTACATTTGACAAAGTAAGTGGGTAGGAATAATTGCTATTAAGAATGAAGGAACACAAATTCACTTTTTAAGCGACGCTCTCGTTGTCGTCGGGTCGTTGGATCTTAAAGTCCCGAATGTCTCAAACTCAATGACTCAATGTCTCGAACATACATCGTGGTTTTGTTTAATTTCATCAATAACTAGAGCCCTAAACCCTTCAAAGAAGCAAAACAAAATAGTCAAAAGTTTTTTAATTATTGACGCTAAATGATGCAAGTTAACAAAGAAAGATTCACACAGTAACGGATAGTTTTTCGAGCCGACATGAAAAGCTATCCAGTATCAGTATGAACACCTATCCGATAAGTGACTCCCCACTCTGGAGATCGGCGCGGTGTAGCGTCGCTCCGTTACAAAATTCGCGCCAAAATCACCGTTGTTATCTGTGAACGGAAGCCTATCCGGTATGGTTTTTGTGCCGTCGCAAAAGCTATCCGCTATAAAGAAGCAAACATAGCCTCAGTCAATTCCATGACCAGATAAGTGCTAAATTTGGCTAAAATTTCATGATCATAAGAACACCTCTAAGAATCGGCCATTATTTTCCTATTTATAAGTCTTTCAACTTACCAGACCATCTAGGCTGAGGGTGTCAGTATTTGGAACTCTTCCAATAGCTAATATGACGCAGTCATAGCCAGATAAGGCAACCTTGTCCTTTTTGTTTTTCAATGTGTGTAGCGTCATTAGACCACTGGTGCTGTCTTTTGTGATCTCTTCCACCTGGAAGGAAATATCAACCACAATTAAAACAATCCAGTTTTGAATTAAAGAGAAAAACTTAGAGAGAAGGGTGATTCCCGGAAGTGAAGCAAGTATTAAACGACCAAAAAATCAACCACAGGCAGACCAAGCTCAGTATTTATGCGCATATGAAACGCCACTCCACACCGGAAGTTTAGAAATGATACGAAACGAACGATTATAAACGTTATGTGGGTCTGTAAAGGATCTTCTAAGCTTTATAACGATCCACTCTATAACCATAACAAAAATAGAAGCCAAGTTTCGTCTACAATATAGTACGATTCACGAAGGCTGAAGTCTCGTGATGAGCCATGCCCATTTAAAAATGGACAAGAAAAACAAAATGAGCGCTTGACTACAAATTGTTTTCTCAAAGGTAGTAGATACACGCAAATGCACAAAAAAGCATTGACACGACAGGCATCATTGGGGACACTCAGGAAAATTTTGGGGCGCAATGCGCAAAGCAAGAGAGAAGGAAAAAGGGAATTTTTTCCGTTGCCTTTTACTTCCGTGTCTCGTGCTTCGCACTTACACCCCAAACCCCACTTGAGCGTCCCCAGAAATGCCTGTCTTACATGCTAGTGTTTCACGTACAGTTGTGTGAGTATGCAGGTCAATTCCAGCTTTAACCATCTCATTGGTGACTCCTTCACTCAGCATCGAGTCAAAAGTTCGAAGAACCTGTCGCATAAAGCAGAGCGGTATATCACAATGAGTTTGATCTTTTATTTATTCTGCACTTTTGTATTTGGTTGGCGAAACAAGTGGTAACTGTAAACAAAGCAGAACTAACTGCTTAAAAAGAAATAGCTAATGGAGTCTGATCAGAAGAGCGAGTTGCAGGATTAATTTACGTGAGACGTTTTAGATAGTAAAAAGTACGGCATAGCCTCATGACGGTACAAACCAGCAAAAATGGCATTTAAGACTTTAAAAGTGCCATACGGCCACTTTGTTTAAGAGAAAACCTCATTAACACAGCCACCAGCCACATTAATATCAAATTCCTACGTACACATCTCTCCACAAATTCACCACCATCGTTTGTACACTTTTTTGAACAAAAAATTCAAGGACTTTCAAGGACACATTTCCCATATTTCAAGGACTCTATTCAGTGCAAAAAAGAGCCTTGAGTCTATGTCTTTTTTAGTTCTTCCACAACATGAGCAATTTCATTTTAAAATTAGGCACTTGAGAATCTGGGTTGGATAAAGTTAGCACCGAAATTCAAGGACATTCCAGCACCAACTGCAATTTTCAAAGACTTTCACAGCCTTGAATCTTTATTGTAAAATTCAAGGATTTTCAATTGAAGGACTTTCAAGGTGTGTGCGAACGCTGCACAAATTTAATACAGCCAAACAAATCAAACATGCATATTTTTAAAGGACAGACCAGTGATAAATGAAATTAGAAGAAAACAGCGAGAAAAGAAACTTATTTACTAGCCATGAAATACGACTCTTCTTCACTAGTACACTGTATGGCACCCTGTTAAAAAGCCTTATATTTTAATGGTCCATTAGTGGCCATATTTACCCGGGTTATATTTACATATAGTAGTATACAGTACTGTTGTCAAATGGTTACCTTATCATATCTGATAAGTGATGAGACCTTAGAACCAAGAGCATTCAATATTCCTGCCAGCTCCACTGCTATATACCCTGCTCCAATGACAGCTACTTTCCTGATGGTAAAATAATAAATAAAAATAACGGTATCACCAGGTAAAAGAAAGAAGCACAAGGAAGGTATGATTTTTGGGGAAAAAAGCCCTTAGCTGCAGTGGAAGATTGGGGAGAGTTCTATAGTCACAGTCTAGTTTATAGTTAATAGTTTGGTGCTTAGTCTAAGATGTATTTCATCTTGTTTTGCTGTGGGTTAAGGGTTGGGTTCCAGGGTTCCAGGGTACCAGAGGAAGACACTAAGCCTAAAATTCATGGAGAACCATCTCGACAATTTAATAATCAAGGATCATCATATCACTGACACCTACGTACTTTGGAAGATCCTCTAATTCAAAGAAGCCATCACTGGTGATACCATACTGGCAGCCTGTTGGGAATAAATTGAGCAAACTGCAGGTTCATCAAAGGTCATTGTTTAGTCCAAATTTTATTTTGATTTATTTTTGCGTTCACTTCCTTTTTGGACACTACGTGACTACTTATATCATGTTAGTTTCGGATGGTCACATGACCACAGCAAAAGCAGATCACCACGTGTTTTCAAGTGTAGTGTTATAGAGCAAATGTTTTGAATTTCTCATCGATTGCATCGCACAGAATGTAAGTAGTTTTGCTCTTTAGTGTCGCTTTAGGTTTATTTAGGTTTTCTTTAGGTTTATTTGTCATTTTTGCTTATTTTATGTTCAGTTTTCACCGTTCATGACCAGTGATCACCGATCGAACCAAGCACGAGAAACTTGGCGATTAAAGACAGATTAATAGTCCAATCAACGCGTCGAAATTTCTGTGTCGACCCCAACATTGTGAAAAATTCTACAAAGTACGAAGAGAAAACTGTGTTTTCACCTGGATTCTCGAGAAAACGAACGCTCCGAACCGACCGAACGGAATCGCAGGAATCTCTGGACTGGACCGCGCGATAGTGGATCGCGGAATGGACCCTGAGGACTCAGCGAAAGGAGCAGTTGGATACTCCCTACGCCAGGACCCCGTACCAAATACTCAAATTGATTTTGGTGAACTTGTGTATCAACGCGAAATAAGCGAACAACGCAGACTTGCATCTTTGTGGAACAAGGAATCTAAAGAAGTTGCCTTTGAAACACAGCAGCTCCAAACTCTCCTCTACACTAATTGGGAGCACTTGTCCGCCCGCAAAATAGTAGATCGTTTAGCTATCATTTGGAAATCCTTTGAGACTGTACACTCGAAGTACCTGCCAGGCATACGTGACAGCAAACGACTACAAGAAGTACAGCAAAGGTTCAAGTCCCTCAAAGAACAGATGATGTTTACAATAGAAGAATGCGAAACCCAAATACGGACTGATCAAGAAACACAAAAACGTGATGATGAACGCTCCATTAAAAGTCACAAGTCGCACCAGTCTCAGAGCTCCACTACTTCAAGATCCTCTTCGTCGTCCCGGAAAGAAAGGTTTAGAGCCATGCTTTTAGCAAAAAAGAAATTGGAGTTAGCGAAGAGTAGGGCACAAGAGGAAGCTGAGTTAGCCAAGAGTAAGGCTCAACAAGAAGCCGAATTGGTCAAAGCAGAGCATGAGCGGAGCGCAAAGAAGGAATTGAGACTACTCGAGGACGAAGCCGTTCTAGCTGAGCTGGACTGGAAGATTGAAAATGAGTTCGACGAGGAAACTGGTGTTGTTAATGGTGTGGACAATATTGTTCAGACAACCTATCCCATTGAGGAGAAACCACTGGGACAGTCACCTCAAATTCAACTTGATGATTCAGAACCCCGAACACCAAAAATCCCAGCACCGACACCCAAACCTTCACTGCCTCTTATACCTGTCAGTTGCTCCACCCCCCAAGACACAGCACCTGGTTCGTGCAAGGAAAAGCCAGCCACTGAGGTCAAATCCAATATTGCCGATACTGCAAACAAGGGAGCACTGCCAGTCACTGAATGCCAGCAGCCACCATACCAAGCCCCACGAACCTTCCAGTATAGACCTAAGTCTCAGCCAGAAGACAAAGTAATAGAGCAAGCCCCTAAAGACCATGTAGCAGCCATGTGGAAGGTACAGCTTCTGAACGGAATCTCTCCTACACCCTTTAATGGCAACCCAGCAGACTTCCCGTTCTTCAAAGAACAGGCACATACTCACCTTGAAAGTGAGCTACTAACTGATGCGCAGCGGGTAGAGTACTTACCGAAGTTCCTGAAAGGAGAAGCCTTGGAGGTCATCAAAAGAAACCGAGGCTCCTCCTATAGTGAGCTAATGAAGATCTTAGAGGAACGCTTTGGTCGCCCTATTCAGGTGACGCAAGCCTGCATCGAAGAGTTAGTCTCAGGCCCCAAACTTGCCTATGGTGACAACATGGGTCTGCTTAATTTTGCCGAGAAGCTGAACACTTCAACCAAGGTTCTGAAGGGAGATGTGGAACGCGAAGCAAGCGTAGCTACCAATTTGAGAAGAATCGTAAACAGACTCCCAAATGATTTAATCACCAAGTGGCAGACCGAAAACTACGAGATTGTTAGCCGTGGTGGAACTGCACGACTAAAGGACATTGCAAAATTTGTGAAAAGGCAAGCGTCAATAAGGAATGACCCAGTGTTTGGAATGCAGCCGCAAAGGGGAGAAAACAGGACAAACAAGTCCCCCCCCAAAGCTTCTAAAGGATCGGACCTGCCCACGAAAAATGCTACGATCAACGCCACATCGCTTAAGAACGCCCCCAAGAAAGAGAACTCTGCAAACTGTGCAATTTGCAAGTCTACTCCCCACCGACTCCAGGAGTGCCCAATCGTCAAACAGTGTGACCGTGTAGCCGTGCGTCGACAATATGCAGCATCGTATGGGTTCTGCTTTAACTGTGGTTGCCATAATCCCGATCACAGTGGTACTTCCTGTCCTGAGCCACCAGCTTGTTCTCTGTGTCCTGGACACCACTTACCAATACTGCATAGGGACAACAACAATGGACGCAGAACTCCTGGAAACAAGAACACTCATAACCCCACTAACCGATACAGTACTCCGACTGCTGACCCAATAACCCGGCAACCACAAATGGAGCAAGGCACAAGACAGCCGCCCAGCGACAGGCCACAGACTTCGATTACATCTGCCGGTGTCAGCACCACAAGAGCCCAAGTTTTGTTAAATGTAGTTCCTGTAACCATTACTGCAGAGAACGGTGGTTCCCTTTCTACATATGCATTTCTTGACAATGGCTGTACCGATACCCTCATTGACAAAGAGCTTGCTGATCATCTTGACCTGAAAGGGATCTCGGAGCAAATCGGGATTAAGACTATTACGAACAGCGAGGAGCTGGTGGAGAGTCGACGCGTTTCCTTTACTCTCAGTCCTGTAGAAGCATACGGTGAAGACATTGATGTTAATGAAGCTTACGTTCTCCCTGACCTGAATCAATCAGAACGAGTTTTGCCGGGGACAGTAGATGTCCATAAGTATCCGCACCTTCAAGACCTTACATTCCCAGTGGTGGACTTTGAACGAGTCTCGATCATTGTGGGGAGTAACGTCCCTGTTGCACACTTGCAGAAGGAAGTCAGAATCCCGAAAGACAACAAGAGCGGCCTCTACGGTTATCGGTACCCTCTCGGTTGGAGCATTTCAGGTCCATTGACTATCGCTGGGACAAGAAGAGCTGAGCTCAATTTCATCTCTGTTGGACACAAACCTGACGACTTTGTTGAAAGGTTTTGGAAGATCGAAGACTATGGAACATTGAAAGCAGGAGAGAAGCCCTTATCTGTGGAAGACAAACGAGCCCTAAAAATCATTGAAGAAACTACTACCCTTGTAGACGGGCATTATGAAGTTGGCCTACTATGGAAGGAAGATCAGCCAAAGCTGCCAAACAATCGCATTTTAGCTGAAAAACGAGCAGAATTGCTTAGACGACGCCTGACCAAAGCAGGAAATGAGCAAATGGCTGCTAAGTACCGTGGAGTCATGACTGAGTACATCTCGAAGGGTTATGCACGCAAATTGTCCCCTGAAGAAGCAGCTAGAGAAAGCTCGATAACTTGGTACTTACCTCATCATCCAGTGACTAATCCCAACAAACCTGACAAGCTCCGTATCGTCTTCGATGCCGCATCTGAGTATGAAGGAACATCTCTAAACAAGAATCTCGTTCAAGGGCCAGACATGACAAACAGTCTCGTTGGTGTGCTGCTGCGATTTCGACAGGGGCATGTAGGGGTAGCCGCTGATGTCGAGGCAATGTTTCATCAAGTGCGTGTGCGTAAACAAGATCAAGAAGCTCTACGATTCCTCTGGTGGACAGATGATTACGACAAACCCCCGGATGTCTATGTTATGGAAGTACACATATTTGGAGCAACCTCGTCCCCTTGCGTTGCAAATTGGGCCCTGAGAAGAACAGCCAGTGACAATGCTGAAAGGTTCAACCCGCAAGTTGTTGCAACTGTTGACAGGAACTTTTATGTTGACGATGCTCTGCCATCCTTCAGTGAGGAGAATACAGCATCTACTGTAGCATCGGACCTAGTGAAAATCCTGAATCACGGTGGCTTCAACCTTACGAAATTCATGACGAACAGTAAGAATGTTTTGGCAACCATTCCCACCGAGAAAAGAGCCACACCAGATCTGAATCTTGACTTAGACGAACTGCCAGTGGAAAGGGCGCTAGGGATTCGCTGGTTTGCTGAAACAGATGAGCTTGGATTTGACATCAAGAACTTGAATCGACCCGAAACAAAGCGTGGAGTACTGTCCGCCGTTTGTTCCCTGTATGACCCTCTTGGGTTTGCTGCGCCTGTGGCCCTTACTGCCAGAGTAATTATGCAGGATATGTGGAAGGCTAAGGTAGACTGGGACCAGCCACTCGAAGAAAACTTCTTAGCCAGATGGAAGTCTTGGACCTCACAGCTGTCATCCCTCTCTGCACTGCGCATCCCACGTTGCTACTTGCCAGCTGGAACAGATGCTTCCAAATGCAAACTACAGCTGCATATCTTCTCTGATGCCTCTGAAATTGGCTACGGTGCATCTGCGTATCTAAGAGTCGAGAATCCAGATGGGTCTATTCACTGCTCGTTTGTTGTGGGGAAAGCAAGAAATGCACCTGTCAAGTTCACAAGCATTCCAAGGCTTGAACTCCAAGCTGCTGTTCTGTCTACACGCTTGAATAAGATGCTGAGAGAGTCGATCGAGCAGTGGAACCAGCAACAAATTGTGCAAGAGCTTCTACAACGAGGGTGCAAATGGGTCTTCCAGCCGCCAACTGCTTCTAGCATGTCTGGGATTTGGGAGCGGATGGTGCGAAGTGCTAAGACTGTTCTGAAGTCTATCCTAGGGACCCAAGTAGTTACGGAAGCAGTTCTTCAGACGCTGTTGACTGAAGTTGAACGAGTGTTAAATGGGCGAGCGCTCACCGCCAATTCAGACGACCCAAATGACCTTCAGCCACTCACGCCAGCGCATTTCTTAATGCAGAGGAAGACTATCTGCCTACCCCCTGGCATATTTGAGAAAGCAGATCAGTATCACAGAAGGAAATGGAGGCAGGTACAATTTCTGGCAGACCTATTTTGGAAGAGGTGGTTGCGTGAGTATTTACCTACCCTGCAAGCCCGAGGAAAGTGGAGAAAGGTCTTACCTAACTTGAAGCCGAAGGCCCTTGTCCTGTTAGTTGATGACAACGTGCCGAGAGGATGCTGGAAACTTGGACGAGTCCTAGAGGTCTTCCCTGGCCCCGACGGCCTGGTGCGCACAGCGAAAGTCAAGACAAAGGACTCTGTGTTCATCCGACCTATTCAGAAGCTATGCCTACTGGAGAACGATCTTGAGAATAATTAGTCTAGGCTAGTGACGTTGGGCCTACCTACTGGGTTGTCCCAAGGCCGGCGGAATGTTTAGTCCAAATTTTATTTTGATTTATTTTTGCGTTCACTTCCTTTTTGGACACTACGTGACTACTTATATCATGTTAGTTTCGGATGGTCACATGACCACAGCAAAAGCAGATCACCACGTGTTTTCAAGTGTAGTGTTATAGAGCAAATGTTTTGAATTTCTCATCGATTGCATCGCACAGAATGTAAGTAGTTTTGCTCTTTAGTGTCGCTTTAGGTTTATTTAGGTTTTCTTTAGGTTTATTTGTCATTTTTGCTTATTTTATGTTCAGTTTTCACCGTTCATGACCAGTGATCACCGATCGAACCAAGCACGAGAAACTTGGCGATTAAAGACAGATTAATAGTCCAATCAACGCGTCGAAATTTCTGTGTCGACCCCAACAGTCATTGCTATCTACAGTGTGTGTGTGAACAGGCGGACTTGTTGGATTTATGTGCTTCTTTAAATATTTGTTTTTTCTGGTGAAACTATTCAGTAAAGAAAAAAAGTCAAAAATAAGCCAAGGCTTGATGTATCAAGACTAAGCTTCTGCATGTTGCACAAAATTATGCAATCTCGTGATTAAGCTTATTCAAATAAATATTAATTAGACCTTGATCTTACGAAATGCATGAAATTATGTGGTTTGTTATTCAACTAGTAAATGTCCAGTTTAGCAGTTTTTTTTTTTCACAATTCCTGAGATTTTGTGCAAAATGCCAATAATATTATCATATAACAAATTATTATTAAACTAACACAAATTTTGCATTGGTCATCCTCATGTCTCACCTGGAAAATTGGGTACGGTTGGTCGCCCTCCGCAAGCAATCAGAATGTGTTTGGCACTGTACACATTGTCACCAACTTTAACACTACCCTCAGGTGTGAACACTGCATGGCCAACAACATACTCCACCTTGTCCTTTAAAATTAATGTACAGTAAAAACCAAATTAAACTCTTGCAAGTTATAGTAAAATCAATCAATCAATCAATCGATCGATCAAAGGTTACTGTAACAGTAAAGTCCAAATTTTTTAAAAGAGCTTTTTTAACACCTCCTAATTATTTGGCTGCAAATTCTCTTACCAAGAAAAACACTAAAACTATAATATTCTAATCAATATTTTAATTTACAATAGAAAGTATTACCTTTTGCAAATTGTTTTCATAAATGCCATTTAGTCTCTTGACATAAGCATCTCTTGAATTTTTCACTGACCTATAATAAAAACCATAATATTACACACTTTTCTCATTAAAAATGTTTAATACATTGAAAAAAATTTTTACTCAGCTGATGATGATGGATTTCAGAACAAAATATATGCTTACTCCCAAGAGAAGTTGTTGAGAGTGACATCAAACCCATAATCCGCATGATCATGGATATATTCAGCATGCACGGCAGTGTTAAACATCACCTACAATGCGGCAAAAGATAATGACATTAATATGTAGAGCAATATTGCACCAGGAAGGTGCGTTAATTTTTATAATAAAAAAAAACACGAGGAAGAGAGTTGTGACAAGAATTCAAAAATCTATTAATTCATGTTTGCTACAGTTAGGTCTGTCTGAAGAAGGATGTGACAACCAGTTATTATAGCTGGATGTACTCCAGGGCGGAGTTGTTCGAAAAGTAGTTAGCGCTCTCCAGTGGGAAAATCTCTATCCAGTCAATAACACAGTATTGGCTACCCTAATACTTTATGCTGGATAGTTATTTATCTGGTGAATGGCATTATGATTTATCCAACATTTGAACAACCGGGCCCAGTTTATTTATAAGTGGATAATTTCACTGAGAGGTCAGCTTAGAATATTAATGAAAGCATAGTTTCCTTCATTTGCAGAGTATTTAATAAGGTAAGAATAAACTAACATTACTGCTGGATGGTGATCATCCAGTAGAATCACTAACCTTTTTGGGAACACATCCTACATTAACCTGGTAAAAATGAAGAAATGGACAAGAATGTGTTAGGGCCTGTTTACATGGAGGTGGGGGACCCCAGGTAAGTGAGGTAACACACTTAGGTTGGACACGCCTGTCCATATAATCATACAAACGTGATCACATTAAAATGAGAGATTACTGTAAAATTCCATAACTAAGCCCCGTGGCTTATATTTTTCAAAGGCCCTTTTTGAAGGGCTTATTTTTGGAGGGGCTTAAATTTGCATTTCAAAATCAATTGGGCTAGCCATATAGCTATAGTTGGAAGTAAATTTACCGTTTTTACTTTGTTATCCTTTGTATTTGAGAACAATTTTCCAAGTATAAGCCCCCGGCCGGCTTGTATTTGGAGGGGCGATTTAACGGAGGGTTTTTTGCGTTACCAGTTTGGGGGGCTTATACACGGAGGTGATTATTTTCAGAATTTTACGGTATATGGACAGGCAGGTTATGCCATCTCACCTACCTGGGGTCCCTCACCTCCATGTCAACAGGCCCTTAATGTGAATAACTTTTCAACAGAGTGAACTTTCACTCAATAGTTTTAAATAAAATTAGGAAATAAGATGGCTAAGATATCTTCACTCAAATGCAGTGAATTTAAGGACTGTTTTGTGGGTTTTGGCTTATATATCAACTTGCTAGAAAAAGAGATGCTTCTCACTAAAGGGGGTCATGGGCACCCAGGCACCCCCTCTAGATAAATTATGTGGGAGAACCTCAGCTCCCCCACCCACCCAATGGATCCCTAAAAGTACTGACAACATTACGTGGTTCACAAGTGTGACAATTATTTATAATGGATGAATATGTTGTCTACAATGACTGTGCAATATATTTCTTTAATAAATTAATGTTAATTTAATGCTATGTCACGTTGTTTCCTTCTCATTTTGTCTCTTTTGGATATTCTGAGCGGTCAGTTTAAACTGGAAATCAATGGTTTAAAACCTACTGATCTTTGCCTTTCATTCACCGCACATTAAAAAGATTGCACATCAAGTTAATAAACACGAACTACTGCAACCGTACTGTACTCATCTCTCGATCTAATAATGTAGTATTTAGTTTTGGAAAAAAGTAAACGCTATCAGCGCATCTGATCTTGATAACATGCGAATTTGTGGGAAGCAAAAAATAAAATTCAAAGGCAATCCTCGCCTATTTTGATGCTGTCAAGGCTTCATGACTTTTTCACACCTCTGACTGAAATATTACACCTTTTATGCCTCACTGTTGATGGGTGACAAATGTAATCAAACGAAGAGGAAGGCAACATTCAGACAAAATTCTCTGGAAAATCGATGAAATCTCTGCCAACTTATGGGCGTAAACCGGGCCAATATCACTGCCGTAGGACCAGCCCCGCAGAACAAACAGATCTCGCTTTAGTATCAGTAGCTCTGAAAGATGGCTGATAAAGTTTACTTACGCATGTTCCCCCAAGTCTTCCATGTTCGATAACGGCAGCTTTGGCGCCAAGAAGTGCAGCTCTACGAGCGCTAGCAAGACCACCAGAACCTCCACCGATTACAAGATAATCGTATGTTTGAATTGCTTGAGTCATCATGAAGCGGAGTGACAAACGCATCGGTGAAGTGAAAGCTATTGATTTTGTTCCTTTTTGTCACGCTCGGTTGTTTTCCATTTTCTTCGGCCCGGCTGGAAAGAGTGAGGGACTGGGGCGGAAATCGCGCGGCCTAAGACCTGGTAGCCAGTGTTCTAGAACCAAGATGGCGACCGAGTTGTGTTTGCAAAACATTCGAGAATTCTATAACTTTTTGTTGTTATGTAGGGAGACTTTGGGGCTTAAAATGTGGTGAAAATCAAAGAGCCTTCCGTCGATATTTCTAATTTAAAAATTTGGTTCTAGAGAGATAGCGTTTTGGATGTGATTCCTGGTTTGTTTATGGTTGTCTTTATGTTGCCAAGAGGCAAAAGTTTGCATTAATTTCAAGATCATCATTGATTCATTTCGGGATCTTGAAGATAACACAAGAGAACCGTTCACTTGACTTGCTTGGTCTGCCACGGAATTCTCTTTTGTTGCTGCTTTATTTTCTTGGATTCTTATATTCAACACTAGTTGTGAAGATTCTGAGCTCATACTGCAAGCAAAAATTAACCGCACTGTATGGGGATGTCTCAAAACTCCAAAAGATCTTAGACTTAAAGGAAACTTGGTAAATTATTTTAACCATGGAGAGCACACTTTAATGGAGATTTTATAGCTACTATTATGCAAGTGAATCCGGATCCTTGAGATTTTAAACCAGTTAGAGCTGTCAGATTATCATCTGGTGATAGATTAAAGACCACATCACAGTTGATCTTCGAGAGGTTGCAATGTCTTTACGAACCAGGATCAATGGTTTCACTGCCTGGGTGAATCTCAGACTGTCACCTTCTGGTCACTTTATGCATAACATCCTGACAGATTTACTGAAGGGATACAACATGAAGGTGCTTCTTGAAAGTAAGTGTTACTTCCAGTGAAGGTTGGAGATAAGCATACAATGTAGAGATGGTGCACAGTCACATTCACATCAGCTCAGACATTCTTATGTCTGGGCCAGCCATAGGCATATTAATGCCACTGAGTTAACGCAGTGCACTTGTCTGCTGTGCCGCAGGCTTTGGGCTCAAAACTCCACCATACCAACTTTTGGGGTTTTGAAATAAATAAGGAGATAGTACTGCTTTTAAGGCTTTGACTTTCTAGTCTTCTCAGATAAGGATGATAAAGCATATATACCCGTATATAATGAACTGTAAATTCAAGCATGTCAAGCCCATAATCTCATTTGCTTGTCATCGCCCTTGTCTTCTAGGTTTAACTGGAAAGCCCCTGGAAAAACTGCAAAGTTTTGATGGGTATGTAGAAAACTCAAACTGTTATTAGTTTTCTCCTTGTACAGTATAGAATGACATAATGTGCTGCAATAATGCTGACTCCTATTAGTAAAGGTTGGTCCTATCTAGCAATGGATTCAGTCTCGTAATCAGAAGTACAGAGCATTAGGATCTAGCAAAGACATCATTCCTATAATCAGAGTCAGAAGCTAAAGTGGACATGCATTGTGATTGCTCCCTTCACTAAATTAGTTTACACTTGCCTATAAGTGACAGAGTCATGAATTGTGGATTTAGCTGCCGACTGTGAGTGTAAGGAAGTCCTGTCTTGCAGACACCATGCTATTATCGACATCCCCATGATACAGACAGTAATTACTGTAACCCTAGCAACAATGAATTACAGATGTTACTGAAATAAGCTCTTGCTATTAACCCCTTTAAGTCCCAATAGTGACCAACAACAATTTTCTCCTAACAATATCCATACACTATCAAGAGATAAAGTTATGAGAATGAATAAAATGACCATCATAGAGAAAATTCCATGATCTTTTATCAAATTCTCTCAACTAATTCTTAAAGGAAATGTGTAGAGATCAGTGTGGAGAATTTGTATGTGGATATTGGGGCTTAAAGGGTTAAAGAATCGTCACGGTGCTTTCACTTGCAGTAGTCCTGATCAAGAGTGTCCTCAATAAAGGGACTTGAATCAGTGTGTTGCCAGTTAAAATGTCTTGCCTTAGTTTGTAGTACAACAAAATATTGTTACTGGTGTCAAATTTTATTTTCTAGGTTAACCCAGCAGCAAAAGACTACAAGAGTTGAGTGGATTGTTAAGGAGCTGAAGCATGCGTGGGTTGAATAATAAAAATAATTATAATTTTGATTTTTAGTCTCAGTGAGCATCCTCAGGGATACCCAATGCTTTATTTGAAAACTGCTCACTTTATTGTCTGTGTGGACAAGTAGTTTCTGTGCTTAAACAGGATTTGTAGTTTTCCTAAAGAAAGAAAAATTTTTATTTGATTTCTTTACAGAAAGATAATCTCTAAGGACACATATGTGGATTCTAGAATGTTTGCCATGCGGTGCGCAGACCAGGTACATGAATCATTAAGATTGAAATTCCGTATATTAAAGCGTCCTCACTATCAAGGTGCAGAGAAGATGAACAGTAACCCAGTCCTGATTTTCAGTATTCATGAACTTTGTTTAGCGAGGCATGAAAAATATTCATATTGCTGTGAATCTTAAACATTGTGGTATGCTAATTTCCTCCATAATGATTGACAGGTATTTGACTTATTATGGTGCTTGGTGTGTCATGATATTTGGTTTGTCTGGGAGCGATCAGAATTCCTGCAACAGGCTGAGGGACAAACTCTTACATCCAAGCCTTTCTCAGTAAGTAAAACAAGAGCCCTGTATCTTAATATGGACTATCTCTCCGTGGACTACCCATATGGACTACCCTAAAATGGACTATGCCACTGAGGCTTAGTGATTAAGGCTAGGAAAGTGAGTGAATAAGGTTTCATTTAGGGTCATTATACTGGGAAAACTGACCTAAAACTTGATTCATTCAGTCTCCTAACCCTAATCATTAGACTTCAGGGGCATAGTCTATTTCAGGGAAAACCATTTGGGAAGTCGATGGGGGTACTTATGGACTGGGGGGTCAGTGTTTTTCCCACCACCTGTAATGCCAGTTACTTCATATACAAGGCTCAAAAAAAGTGCTGTCTGGTCACCCGGGACTAGTAGAATTTCTTGCCGCACAAGTAACTTTTCATTCTCATTTGCCTGAAGGCCAAGGGCCCAGGCAAGTTATCTTCCCACTAAATTAAAGTTGAAAAGTGAATCTATTTAAGACTTGTCTGGGGAAAGTAAAATTTGAGAGATTCTTCTCCTAAGAGTCAGCGGAATTCAGTTTTTTTAAGCCCTGCTGTACATGCCAGGTATGGGGGAAGTTTTGTCTGAGTATACTGAATTTCAGTTTATATTCCATTTTTATTCTGTTTTCAAGTGGACACCCCCACCACCACCCCCAAAGACACCCACTCACAAGGTAGAAAAATCCATGTTGGCGGGATTTGGTTCAAAATCACTGATTCAGACACCGATTGGCACCCCAGAGGTGAGTCAGAACTGCTGAATGAAAATGTATTTTTTATTTAAATATTTTTCTGTATTTTATATTTGCTACTCTTCATATCAACTCATAATGGTCAAATTTTCAAGTGTGTGATATAAAATTTTACAAATGTTATTGTCAAACACTCAAAATATTGTCAAACAGTGTGTTGTCTGTCAAACAGTCTTGATATTATTATTATCTTGACAAATGTTGCCAAGTCACATCGTCACAACATGCTCCGCACTTATGAAGGTTATTTTTTATCACAAATGAAAAAATTGGTTATAATGTTCTAATTTCAAACTTCTTGCTCTTTTTCCAGCTGCCGTCTCCAAGCCCAACAAGCACTAGGTACTATAAACAAACTTACAGATGTTTTGTATAATAAAATAAAGTTGTTAGGTACTTCACTGTTACAGCTGAACTTCCATGCACACGCGCGGCGGAGCCCCATTGCTAAGATGAATTGGAAACTTATGAAAGCAAGAAAATTTGGTTATGACATAGCATATGCCTGCCCACCCACCTGTCCGTACACATACCTCATGTAAGCCGATGCCAAATGTTGGGTTATTTTGGTGGGAAAGCATACTATATGGCCACCCACGTCTCGTGAAGCCAAGACAACAAAAGAGTCAATAAAGACGAAAATGGAAACCGGAAAATGTTTATGTATCCGTGTTGTGTAAAGTATTAAGCTTAGATCAATATTTTGTCATGTCCACAAATTTGGAATATAGAGAAAGAGAAAGACAGAGAAAAAGAGAAGAGTAGGACAACAGGCCAGCGAAGCTCAACGAGAAAAAGAGCTAGAGCGAGAGAGAAAAAACAAAGGAGACATTTTTTGTTGGAGGAACAACATGAACTTTTCTAGCGGCAGTGAGAAAATGAGAAATGCTAGCGGCCACCAGGGTGAAAATGAGTGACAGTGAAAAAAAAGTGAACAAGAACACGTACGACATTTCCTCCATAAAACGTGTAACCAGGAAGTTTCTGGAAGTTTCACGTTATAGTCGTGCAAAACAACGGCAAAGAAATGGACAAAAAAGTGTGCTGCACGTGGAAAGTTGCTTTTTTGCTAATTAGACCTATTGTTTTTTTTTTCACCGTTCTCTTTGCCTTCGCCGCTTTTTAGCAGTACACGATTTTATATATTGTTTGAGCAAACTATAAATATTATCCAGAGCTTCACTTTTAGCCCTGGCTAAATCTATATATTGGTGAGAAGTGAAAGAACATTCAATGTTTTTCTATTTTAGTTCAAATACTCAGTCATTCAGATCGTGAGAGTTGTCAACAAAATCACCAAGGATTTCTATTGAAAGGTCAAGGCGTAATTCATTATTCCAGCTCTAAAATAGTAGTTTTTATGATTTCTTGTTACTTTTACTGTTCTTGCATTGACCAATAGCAGGTCAGATGATATGGTAACCAAGCACCGCAGATCAAAGAATTTTCCATCACCCGAGTATTGCATTCTGGACATGGTGAATGCTCATCTTAAAATGAACAGAGAGGGACGCAAACTTACAAGGGGAGTTTTGGTAGGTATCACAAAGTTTGAAAATGATGTTTAAATTCTTTCTGAGTAACACAAGCATTTAAGAAAAAATCCAAGTTCTTCCAGCAGGAGTCAAAACTTCTGTTTCTTGTCTAAGTGCACTAGTTTTCAGCTACAGAACCCTGGAGAGAACTAACAAAGTTTTTTTCCTTTGAGTACGCGCGGTACATTGAATGTTTGTTATCAAATAAGTCGCATGATGGGTTCGCAGTTTGTCTTGGCAAATATGTTATCATAAGTACTTGTTTTTTTTGTTTTGAAAATGTAGTCGTGTTTATTTGAACGTTTTTTGGGCTTAGTGGTCTAAAACATCGATGATTAATTTTATGTTCTGTCTTTTGCAGAGTTTAAGCGACCTAACAGATAGCAGGTATGTATGTGAATACAGAAAACTCTTATTCCATGAAACAACTTTCTTGCTTCTTAAAGTTCCTTTTAAGCTCCGTCACGACCAACGTCAAGGTAAATAAAGGCCAAGAATAAGTCTAATTTGTTGATTCTTTTTTTTTTGTTCTTAGAGTGCTTTGCGCTCTTGTCAATTCCTTTGTTCCGGAAACATTCACCACGGAAGTCTTGCTAAATGACAGGTTTGAAAAAAAGTGACTTAGATTTAGTTTCATAGAGCACAAGAATACTTTTTTGAAACCAAATTAAGGAAAGTCTTCAAAACTATTCACAATGGCCCTTTTTTCCTTTCAGATGGACAATAAATCTCGCCTTAACCACTGCAAATCAGATGTTCAAGTCCTCAAATCCGTTCGACTCGCAAGATTTGGTCGAGGTACGTAAGTACCAAAAATGTTGCGTTTCCTCGTGAGCAGTGTTACCCTGCTAACAGATCATGCTAAATTTCCGAGATGTGAACTGTGAACTTTTCGAACGCCGGCTCAAACCACGCCGGAAAATGTGCCCTTTGCTGGCCGGGTAGACCAATGAGTAACGTAATTCGTGCGGATACATTTCTGTGCGTTTTTAGATGTTATTCTTACATGTAACTCTTAAAAATCAGTATTTCTGCTGAACGTCGTTTCCTATTTCTCAAGCATGGTTTTTTTAAATTCTTGGTAGGGTGACATCATGTCCGTCTGTTGCTATTTCGCCTTTTTCTTCATGAGCGGATACAAGTATCGACAATCAAGAGCAGCGCTCAAACGATTGGTGAGTAAGTTCTCCTTACAAGCACAGTGTATTGTTTAGAAGGAGCCGGTTAGAAGAATTTAGAGGCTCATATTACAAGCAGTTTAACAAGATAGGAGAGTATGGTGTTTTTGACTCGGGAAAAAAATGGATAGGATAATGGGACAATATTCCTCAAAGACTTTGTGGTGTATTTTGTAGGATGAACTGAATGTTTTAAAAATCGGAATCAAGGACGAAATGGAGCAGTTCCCATCGCTTATAACGAACGTAAAGGATCTAAAAAGAAAGAAAGAATTGGAAAATCTGATATCAGTTTACGATGAAGGTAGGTCTACTGCCACGAATATTGTAAAGCGAAAATAGGGTGCCAACAAAAGTCGTTATTAAGGGGGATTGAAGCAATCATCAGCTGGCCAATTCTCAATGGTTTTAGTATAGTCTTGTTACATTCCAAGTTTTTTTTTGTTCATATTCAAACTGATCTGTTTTCAGAAATTCAGTTCTTGGAGCAAAATTATGACATCGTCAAGTGCAATATATGGATGAGACAAGTCGCAGAGATACAAAATAAGGTTAAAAAAAGTAGTGGATTATTGCTTCGTTTCATCGGTTTATCATTCATCAGTATTAACCCGACTTTAAGACGTTTCGTTTATACTTCATTGCAGTGCAGAGCAATAGTCGCGGAGAAAATTGTTCAAAGATTTGATGTCGTCAAAGTCCCTAGGTACAGTTTGTTAAACGTAGCTATGGTTGTAAAAGAGCGTTGTTTTGAAGTATCATTATGCCTGTGTGTTTTTTATGCTTTGTCTTTACTTATATACGCAAACATTTAGTTTTGTACGTTACTTTTATCTTCGTTGTACTCGTTTTGGGTAGCTGTGACAATTTTGATTGAGGTTTTACGCACTAGTAATAAGAACAACTCAGGGCCGGCTCTTAGCATTCACTTTGTGTTATCTGTTTGTTGTGGTTAATAATCGTTACGCCAATATATATAACTTGAACTTTTGCAATTGTAGACTTAAACTAGTTTTCTAATTTGATTTGCTGCGTTATATATTTAGCCCCTTCAGAGATTTCAACCCTCCCGTTTTTGTTTCTCAGCTATTTTTACCCTTTTGGCATCCGACCATGAGCCTGCGATAATTTTGAGCGCAGTATTTCTATTGACTGTGATCTCAAAATGCAGGAAATGGCCCCCAGGACCCCCTATGAGGCTCGCACTTTCGGCGCCCGTGGGAGCGGCTATGCCGCTCCTAAGACCTCCCTCTTTTTTAGTTGACAGAGTTGGAACCTCTGCGGCCCTTTCTCCGCTCAGAAAATCAACTGTAACTTGGTTGGTAGAGTTTGTTTTTCGCGCGCTTGCTACAAGCCGCTTGGTTTGCCTCGCGTTCTGATTGTCTGTGCCTTTTGAGAATGGCTAAAATAGTTTCTATGGCTACAGGTTAATGACACCTAAGTGGACACCACTCTATCTGTACGTTTTATCAGGAGCCTAAAGGCCCCTGGTTTTATTTACTGTTGTTGTTGTTACTGTTATTACTTTTCTCGCAGGAATGTTACAATTAATGATCTTGCAGTGGATCTGATTATTAACCTGGTAAGCTTTTGTCGTTTAATGTTTTCACTACGCCCACCCCCACCCCCTGCCAAACTGAAAGAGACAAATATTTGAAATAAAAAAAAATTTAAGAATCCTAACTTTTACAAGCGTGGCCGAAGATTTGAACTCCGAACTACCGAGAACAAATCCACGGTATGTCATGTGTTAATATGCAAAAACTCGTATCATCACGGAAACACGCAAAAAGCGAAATATGTGGGAAATAGCCGACAGTCGTTTACGTCTTTATTTTGTTAACTTATTTTCAGAGCCTGACTTGTGGCACAGGATTTTACAGTAGTAAGGTGCATGAAACAGTTTGGAAAGGTCGTAAACTGGTTTTGAGAGACAAAGAAACAGGTCAGGAGAATTTAGCTTAATAACAAAGCCATGACTACTTAACTATACTCGTCTAGAAGTTCTATAAGTTTTATAATAAGTATATATTTTTGCAAATTTGTTTTGTCTTTTTGTCATAACAGGGGAATTTTTTGATGACTTCTCTGGAAATGCTGATCAGAAAGGTAATTCCCACCTAACTGTGCACTGCGTACTGTTTCTGGAGATTTTTTCAGTTCATCTATTTGCTCCCATTTTAGAAACGGTCCGACAAATGCTTGGCTTGGAAGAAGAACAAGTTGTTGAGATAAGTGGTGACAATTCGAAATATGAGGTAAGTAGTCTTAAGCCTTACTGCTCATTTTCCACCTTGATTTACATGTATTATTTTTTATGGACTATCGTCTTATCTGAGATCCCTGTGGCTGGTGACCTTAGCACCATTTACCAACCGCCTCATCCATCTCATTTTCAGATATATTTTGAAAGCTCTTCAAGAAATAAGACTTTGAAGGCTGGATCGTGGTATGTTAAAAGATAACTTCTCTAACGCATGGCAAACAGCCCACGTAAACGCATAACCACAGTCGAGATAAAGTAAATGCTCTCGGCAAGGTATATAGCAAGTTCTGAAAAGATACGGACATATTAAATTCAACGTAATCAAGAACAGCCTTATTTTTACGAAAACTGAGTGGTAAAGTTTATTTTCTTCGGCCTACAATTTCATTAAAATTATGACAATTTAAAAAAAACAAAACCCTTGGTTAACACGTGGTTTTCCGTTAAAAGGATTTCGAGCAAACTTCCGGTGGCATTTAGTCTTACCGGTAAATCAGGAAAATTGCGTCGTAGCTTTTTTTTTTACCTTTTTATAATAGCTTTGTAAAACTCTTTACCTGTGTCGTTCCGTTCAGTAGTACTCTATCTTATTAAACGCTGCCACCCCACTGCCCTCCCAAATACCTGAGTTAAAACGTGTTTTGAAATGTCAGTCAGTGACATCTCTTCCTTTTTTAAACTCATTTCAGTGCTGCCGGGGGAGTAAATATTGGAAAAGCTGGTTAAAGTTGCGAGTTCTCTGGTTGCGAGTTAAAATTACTTCAAGTCACCACTTTCTTCTCAATCCCCTATCGAAAAGAAAAGTCGTCAATTGTCCTCACGAATATATATATTTTTTCCTTTCAGGTTTCTTTACCAGATTTTCCCAGGCACCACATTGCAGTGTCAGCGGTTGTTGTTCAAAGCAGCAAAAACTGGGGAGTTGGACACTGTACAGAAACTGGTAAGCAAATATCTCTTACCTGACTTCTAGATCTGTATTAGCCTCCCCCGCCTACGCGTGAAGTGGTTGATAATAGTTAATGTTTTGAAGTCTTTAGATAAGACGTTGAATGATCACACCATTTCTGACAATTAATCTACAATGTCTGAAGATGATTACTGGTGCATACATCCCGGATACATCCTTGAGATAATCAAACACCGGCTCGAGATGAATACAACTTTAAGTAAGGGTGAGGTCTCTGAACAGGCTTTTTTTCCCTTTTTTTTAACGGTATTGCGCACCCCCTTTAATGCACCCTCTATCATACACATACCACGTTGAATGACGTATTTTATTATAAAGTTTCAAGTACTGTAGTTGGTAGAGTAGATCTTATGTTGGTTGTGTTTTATCGCGGAAGTTACGCTCTGGTATGTCTTGCGTGCATGTGCCTCTTGTGTAATTTACATGAAGGTCAACCTTTGACACCTTAATCTAGCCTAAAAGCCTAAACATATCATCGCTGAGTATTTTGCGCTTCTAAATGCAGCGATGTTCGGCTTACGCAACTCATTTCTATTCAGACATGAATATGTCTTGTCTAGATTGACCTTTGTTTCAATCCATGCAAGAGGCCTTCTGTGCTACAAACGTAACTTCCGCCTCAAGATTTTTTTTAATCGCTGATCCCACATCCTAATCAGTGCCAGTAGCTTTCCTAAATGACTCAGCACTTTACAGGTCTCAACTCTGTATGGCTGAATTGCTTCGTGGTAAGGTTACGATTTGAAGTAACAATATTTAATGAAAATTACAAAGTTGTTAAAAAGAAAAACAAAAACTACACCAAGGAAACTGGAGAGAAAGCCAAGTAATCAAGATAAAATGAAAAAAACTAAAGGTTTTTCTAAAATCAGCGTCATATTTCATGATTTCTTTACTGATTTTGAGAAAAAAACCGACTGTTTTGCAGTCTGTTCATAGCTCATCAAAGCGGTGTTTGTCACAGTCCTGCGCGTATAATAAGAAAATACACACATACTTTATAACGGGCTTTTCAGCATCAATATCACAAATATAGATACAGGAGTTCATTCAATTCTATGACATCTAAATTGTGAGTTGAAAGCTCCTCTTTAAAAGCATCGCCTATATATACAGTATGCCAAACTTGATTAATGTTTTCTTCTTAGTCGTTAATTTTCACTTTACAACCGTAATAACCTAAAAAAAAAGCAAATGGAATTAGATGTCCTGGGATGTTCTAGTCTGCATAAGATTACAAACAGTGGCCGGACGTTTAACAGAATGCACTGCTTGACTTGCTTTCGTGAAAAATGATGTTTTTAACTCGATCATACTGCGTTATTTCACTGTGAATGAACGTAGGACTTGTATGGCTACTGCAACTGGAAACATCTTTTCTTGTTAAGTTATTCCTGAACCGAAAAAGCAGCTGGACCAAAAACTGCTTCAGCGAAAACTTGGACATTCTACCTTCAGACCGCCCGTTGAAAATCATGTTTCATGAAGGTATATAATGTCTAATATCTCAGCGCTATAATCACTTGCCCCGGCCGTGAAAGTTTCGTTAGCTTGAACTTAACAAAATATAAGGTTTTTTCTTCCCTTTTTTTTTCAAACTTTAATTCACTTACTTCGCTGTTTCTTTCGTCATGTTCCTGTGGAACGTGCGAGGTGTATTCGTACTTCTCGGCCATCAAAGTCATGGTTTGCCTCTGTCTTGGGACCACTTTACCATGCACCTCTGTCCGTTTTGTAGCCTCCATCTGAATATCGTGAACTGGGTGAAAACTGCATACAACGCCCTTCAGAATTGAGTATATTTTCATCACAAAATACATCACAATGGCCACCAAGACAAGTAATACAAGGCTTATTATTCCGGTCGTCATGGCGACTTCGTTTCTTCTTTTCGTTCACTGACTGTGAATGCGGTACTTTTTATGCCCACTGAAAAATACGTGCAAAATTGTTTTTCTTCTGATAAATATCCCGTCTGTGGTGTTCTTAAAGCTTGCCGGACTCTACTTTGGGTTCTTCGGATATGTGTTAGCAGCTTCAACGTTGACAAGTATTAAGCACGTTTCACTATAAAGCTTACTGCTTTGAAACTTTGCTCGGCGAAAACGAAAGTTGAGTGCGTTGCACAATTTCTTGTGTCACGTGTATTTTCCGTTCTAAAAATAGACTTATGTCCCGAGGAAATTAAGTACTCACAACTGCACAGTACCGCAAATGATCCCCAAAATCGATCTTAAATGATCCTTATTGACGAGTGCAAATGATCCCGTGAAAATTAGAGGAATGGAATGGATTTTAGGCATAGACAGTAAATGGTGCTAGAACTTGAACAAGGCGTAAAACATCGCAGTGAAAAATAGGATAAGTAGCCGTTCTGCTTCTTTAGGCAATTGTTTCTCCTTCCTCTTAAACAATGATGACCTTACAATATTCCACCGAAATCGACAGTTAAAGCGAAAGTCGAGTGCTTAAATACACAATTTCCGCGGTCACGTGTAATTAAACGCCCTCCGACACTTGTCAGGACGGGCTCTTTTAACAGCCCTTAAAAGGGCTGTTAAAACATCAGTCTATTTTTAGAATAGCATTGAAACATCAGTCTATTTTTAGAACAACATTGAAACATCAGTCTATTTTAGAGCAACATTGAAACATCAGTCTATTTTTAGAACAACATTGAAACATCAGTCTTTTTTTAGAACAACATTGAAACCGTCTATTTTTAGACTAGCATTGAAACATCAGTCTATTTTTAGAACAACATTGAAACATCAGTCTATTTTTAGAGGAACATTGAAACATCAGTCCATTTTTAGAACAACATTGAAACATCAGTCTTTTTTTAGAACAACATTGAAACCGTCTATATTTAGACTAGCATTGAAACATCAGTCTATTTTTAGAACAACATTTAAACATCAGTCTATTTTTAGAGCAACATTGAAACATCAGTCTATTTTTAGGACAACATTGAAACATCAGTCTTTTTTTAGAACAACATTGAAACCGTCTATTTTTAGACTAGCATTGAAACATCAGTCTATTTTTAGAATAACATTGGAACATCAGTCTATTGTTAGAACAGCAGCGTGCTGTTCACTCCAATTTTCACTGATCTTATTTCATAACCGCAAAACATTAGATTACTTGGACTAAGAGCAATGTCATGATTACAGAATGGATTGAACTGCATGCATAAGGTTTTAAACAGGAGTACTCGGTCATCTTTCAAACTTAGCATATTTACGACGTTCGTCAAATTTAAAATACTATGCTAATGCTATGCTTGCCCTCTGGCGCTTGTTGTCAAGGCGCGTGCAACTGAGTGAGCACCATGTTGAAACACTATTTTTTAGAAAGAAAAAGCTCAATCGCAATTCTAAATGAAAGTGTCGAAGTTTAGATTATACATTAATGGCATTCTCTTTACCCATCACCTGTAGTCTTAATTTGGAAGAAGGAGATTTCTAACACCAAAAGAAAGCTAAAAAAATCCGGGCTTCAGGTGAGAATCTCGAACTCACAACTCTCCGAGTTCTAGTTCGAATGACAAGCAGCAACTGATGTGTACTTGAAAATTATATCTTTACTGGACCAAGAGCCATAATGGGACATTTTTCCTAGCTGTGATTTCTATTTTGCCACAAATTGTGGCAAGTCAAACTTCAATCCATAAGTTGTTATTGTGGAAAAATACGAAAACCGTATCGAAACGCCTTTGTATAGAAACAACATGTAAATCTCATCCTCACTGGTATTGCACAAACAGGATAGACAAGAAACTTCCGGCATGCTTAGGTGTTTTTATTAAAGTATTATTCTCACGTCTTTTGATTGATGTAGCATTTTCGATTTAGATAGATGGTCGCCGTTGTTAGCTCCGTTCCCTTGTTTTTCGTTTTCGTCTTCGCTTTTTTCTTTCTATTTCTTGTTGTAATAACGGAAAGAAAAAACTCAATATCAGCTGACATCGTACAAGTGTCAAGCCGTTACACTGCTGACGTAATCATGGATTAACATGATTTTTAGAGACTGAAGAAAAAAAGATAACCTCGTAAAGGTAAATTGTGAGGAATCAATCAATCAATCATGATTATTAACGTCAATACGTGGGATGGGGTTGCCCCGATCATCCGAGCCAGAGGCTCATGTATAAAACGCACGACAATAAAAATACAAAGTCAATAAAGATACAATGCATTTGAATAAAAAAAACCAAAAGGAAAAAGGAAAACCAAAAGAAACTACAACACTCAGTCATGGAACTTTTTTACCAAAAAATTAAGAAATGTTGAGAAATATCATGATTTTTTCTTTTTCAGTCAATGACACAGGTGGTGTCATTCAATATGAGACAGGCTCATACAGCATTGTTGCTAAGGTTCAAACACCTCAACCATTCATAGGTTTTGAAAGCTATGCGGTTATGAAGTGGTTATGAGCTAATACAAAAGACATATAAGTGTTACGTTTCTGAGATTCTCTAATGAAAGGCGTTTTGGTCTTTTTAGGATCAGTATCAAAACTAAAATTGCGATTTCATCCAGTTCTAAGACAACGAAACTCTGATATAGAATACTCATCGCCAATATATACGATATGTACACTCTACGTAAAAAGTATCTAGCTTTATCTTGGTCTTGCTCACTTCCCAGCGGCGATAACCTAACAAAAGAAACGCAAGTGGAATTAGATGTGCCCGGATGTTGTAGTCAAACACTTCGCCTGACTGAGAACGGTTTCTTGTTTTTCTTAAAAGGTTGATGGGGTGGTACGCACGCGAGTGGCGAGATCGCCAGACGCGAGAAGTGGGGGCGCAAAAAATACCCCTGACTCTCAAACAATCGCATTAGCGGAGCTTGACTTACTTTCCTGAGAAAATGTGTTCTTAAACTCGATTAGACCACGTTTATAAAAGTTGGTTGAGCATAGCTTCAGTAAAGAAATATCTTTGCGTGACACGTTATTAAAAAACAGCTTAAACGGAAATAAAAGCCACATCTTGGACTTTTTGCCTTTCAATGTTCCAGTGTTCTAGATGTTTTCTGAAAGCTGGTCTAATTAAGCCTCTAAATGTTGAAATGCATAGTTTGATTTCGTCCGTAACAATTTTCGTTTAGCGCTCTGAACTCTTAAGAACAGAAACTAGGAACAAAACCTTCTGTAAAATTTAAAGGCAACAGGAAAGCAACGTTTTAGATGGGTTAAGGTTAAGCCCTGCCCCGGCCGTGAAAGTTTCGTTAGCTTGAACTTAACAAAATGTAAGTAAAATATAAGTTTTTTCTTCCCTTTTCTTTTCAAACTTTACTTCACTTACTTCGCTGCTTCTTTCGTCGTGTTCCTGTGGAACGCGCGAGGTGTATTCGTACTTCTCGGTCATCAAAATGAGGGTTTGCCTCTGTCTTGGTACCACTCCACAGTGCACCTCTGTTCGTTTTGTAGCGGTGTCCATCTCAACATCGTAAACTGGGTGAAAACTGCGCTCAAAGCCTCTCAGAACTGAGTATATTTTCATCACAAAGTACATCACAGTGGACACCAAGACAAGCAATGCAAGACTTATTACTCCGGTCGTCATGGCGACTTCGTTTCTTCTTTATCACTGACTGTGAAAGCGGTACTTTTATGCCCACTAGCAATAAAAATCGGAAAGGATTTTTAACGCAAAAAATATGTGCAAAATTGTTTTGCTCCTGATAAAAATCCCGTCGGTGATGGTCTTTAAGCTTGCCCGAATCCGTCTACTCAGGGTTCTTTGGATATTACCAGTGAGGAGTATGAACCATGTTTCAGTGAGCTTACAATTTGAAACTGTGCTCGCCAGAGACAAAGTCGAGTGCTTAAATTCAATTTCTCGTGTCACGTGCATTGATTAAAACATTGAGTACTCAGTTTGAACGGAAATAAAGGAATGGGAGGAAATGATAAACATCTTGGAAATGAATAATCGTCATGGTTGCTCCGGGTTGCTGCACATACTATCCTGACAGAAGAATTCAAGGAAAACATTTAAATGTATAATTCTGAAATACGTTGTAGTTAGCGGTGACATCATGAATACAGGTTTGTTTCCTCGACGAAGGTGGCTGATGCGGTCAATTCAATGATCATAACATGATATTTGGGCGGTTAATCGCTGAAACTGAAAAGTAAAGCTTTAAAATCGTCTGACTATAGTTCCTGTTCAAACTATATCTTTTCTTTCCGCATATCAGTTTCGTTATACGTGCATGACATTTCTGGGTAGAGAAAGTGAACAAACATGATGGACGGCTGTCTTCAGTGGTCTTCAGTTTAAGGTGAAATAACATTAAGAAGACAACGTTACAACCTGAGTGTCACGAGTTTATTAGAAGATATCTACAATTTAGAGGACAAATTACAAGAGTTGCCTCAGGAGTAGGTCTTCATTGAGGGTCGCAAAAGGTTACCTTTTATAGGATTTGTGTGGACTACGTAGTTCAGTGAAAAGGAGTATGAACAATATGCTTTAAAGTTAGACTTATGTTCTTAGAAAATATAAATGCACATTCGCTGCAGAGAAAATGTACAAGAGCACTTGACTTTCGCTGATGTTGGTTGGCTTCCACCGGAAGCTAGCCTCCTTGTTTTTTCATTGACAATATTCCACATCCACAATGGAAAGAAGTAGAACATCTACCAACTTTAGGACGATCGCCGAGAACGCCAGTGGATACAGTTTGTGGGTAAATGAGAGTGGTCGAATGGGTGAAGGCCTGAGCGCTCAAGCAAAAAAAATTGCAATAATTTTTTATGTTGAAAAAACTTTTTAGGAGCGCACAGAAAAATAATAATAAATAATAAAATATTTATATAGCGCTTATACTTTTGTAAATGTAATTTATTCTTTTGCACGTTCAAATGGGAACTTCTCAAGTGTTTATTTTTTGTGTTTGCATGCCAAAGACCACCGATTTTGGTTGTTAAAAGCTTGAGTTGACATCGGAAACCCCCTTTTGTCAAAGGTGCCTGCCCTTCAGAAAAGTTCTAAAATAACTGAGGACAAAAGCTTTTGTCAAGCCTTTTTTTATATAATTCATTGCAGAAATGTCACGTTTTGAACTGATATGGGGAAGAAAAGATATATAGTTTGAACAGGAATCATAGAAAGATGATTTTAAAGCTTTACTTTTGTTCAGTGTTTTACCGCCAAATGTTATGTTATGGTCATTTAATTCTCAACATTGCATACTTTTGATCGAAAGACGGTATTGTTACAGATTTAAAAAAGTAATTTTTAAGTATGTGGGTTATCAGATTTATCATGTCAGGTAAGAGTATATTTGGATGATAAAAGTTTACACACTAAAGTCACGAGACAAATGGTCCACAAAATAGATGAAAATACAATGCGTTTTAGACGTTGGATTCCCTTTACGGGAGCCTACAATAGAGAGGAGAAGTCGTTACGTAACGTTGCCATGGAAACAAAACTTTTGGGTGACAACAAACCGAAAAAGTCACTTAAAAGTCTATTCGCACTATTTCAAACTTCACCGATCTTATTCAGTGTTATTTAATTTGGCAAATCTTGGCGAAATTTTCTTTGCGACCGTATCTATCGTTATCTAAGTTAAGAAAAAGAAGGCGAACATTTTTGTGTTGTGTTCACCTACTCCGTAAAGCGGGCTCTTGAAATTAAGAAGTTTCATGTCGTAGTGGTGCAACGACGGCAAAGGAATGTACAAAATAGCGTGATGCACGTGCAAAGTTTGTTCAGTTGTTGTTAATTAAAATAAACATATTATTTTTTGCCGTTCTCCTTGCCGTCGCCGTCGTCGTTGGGTTTGTTGTCACCCAGCAATAGTGCTACCATGGTAACGTGACGCCACAATTCTCCTCTCTATACTCGTCACAAATCGTTGAAACAGACACCGTTTCACTTGAATTTTCTGGAAAATTTCTGACATTTACTCCTCGCACCTTTGTTCTCGCTGAAATGTGCCCCTCTCCTTCCCCAATGTTGAGCCACGCGTATTTTGGCGTACTCAGATGACTGCAATACACAAATCAACATTGGGGAATGGGAAACGAACACAAGTGTTTCAAGATTTGTGACGAGTATTGTAGCTCCTCAGGACAATTAAGTTTCAGTTTTCCGTTGAGTTGCTGGCTGGTTTTGAATTAAAATGCGGCACACGTATTTCCGTAAGCAATGTAAATTTCTTCTGCTGGTTGGTTTGCTGATTTCTTGAAGAAATAAGCTCTGTAATCTACTCTAAAATACATGTATGTTTGTAAAAATGAGATACACGTTTTTCTTGTACACAAGCATCAGCGCTGCAAATGAGCCTCAAAATGTCGCTTCATACCAGGCTTCATACTGAACATAATTTAGACGAAAAGAGCTTATTTTTGCAGATCCAAGCTCGAAATATGCGGACCATCGGCAATTTTGGCTAACCTTCAAAACTTAAATATGTTTTGTCTAGGTTGACCTTTGTGTCAACCCACAAAGTACATGCACGTAAGACCTATAGCAGTGTACGTCGAAACGTAACTTCCGCCCTAACATTGTTTTTAATCCGACATCTCAATAACAGTAGCTTTCCTTTCCCTGAGTGTCCGTTAGTTACTCTGTACTGTTGAGTAATTAGTATGGTTACGATTCAAAGTAACGTTTTGTTTTTTAACTAGCTATTTAATGAAAATTCAGTACAGTACAGAGTTGTTGAAAAGAAAAAAAAACTGAAAATTACACCAGGATAAATAGATACGAAAAAAATAAAAGTTTTCTAAAATCAGTGTTACATTTCATCCTATTTGACACCCTTAATGTCCAAACACCTCAGACGTTTTTTGGTCCTCAAATAAAGCTGTGTTTGTCACAATCTTGCGCATATAATAAGAAAATACACACATACTTTATGAAGGGCTTTTCAGCATCATAATCACAATGTAGGTGCGACTTCATTTAGTTCTAAAGCATCTAAATTCTGAGTTTATAGCTCCTCTATAAAAGCATCGCCTATGCCTATATATACAGTATGTAGGTAAAACTTGATTGACGATTTCCTCTTAGTCTTGTTCACTTTGCAACTGCGTGATAACCTAACAATGAAAAAGCAAATGGAGTTAAATGTGCCTGGATGTTCTAGTCAACGTAAGTCTGCAAACAGTCTTCTGTTTTTTCCTTCAAAGTTAATAGGGTATTAAGCGCGTGTGCGGAGATGCGAGACGCGTGAAGTGGCGCCAAACTCATGAAAAGAGAGGCTGCTTCGCGATCATGACCGGACGTTCAACGGAATGCACTGCTTGACTTTCTTCCTGAGGAAATGTGTTTTTTACTCCATCTGATGCTGCGTCGTTTCAGTGAATGAACGAAATGAACGTAGGACGTGTATGGCTTCGGCAATTGGAAACACGTTTTATTTTTATTTTTGAAGAAGAAGACTTCCAACACCAAAAAGCTCAGAAAAAATTCTGAGCTCCAGGTGAGAATCGAACTCACGATTCTCCGAGTCCTAGTTTGGATGTTATTCCCTGAACCGAAAAAGCAGCTGAACCGAAAAAACTCGGCTTCTGCCGTCAGACCGCCCGTTGAAAATCAAATATGTTTCATAAAAGTATATAATGTGAGCCTGCAAATGGGCTCGCTTTGCCTCAGCGCTATAATCACTTGAAACAGAAACTACAGCAAACAAACCTAGAATAGGTTCTTCCCTTATTAAGATTATATTAAGTAAATAATTTCGTAGTTTCTGCATCCAAAATCTTACAACGACGTTATATTTTTAACAAACCTTAACTGACTTACTTGGATTTTTCTTTCGTCATGTTCCTCGGGGTCGCGCCCCGTATTCTCGACGCTCCAAATGGGGGTCTGCTGCTTTCCATGTACCACTCTAGTTTGTTCCACTCTCCGTCCAGTAACTTCCATCCCAGCATCGTGGACTGTGTGGAGGTTACATTCAACGGCCCTGATAGCTGAGTATATTTTCATCAGAAAGTACATCGCAATGGCCATCAAGACAAATAATACAAGGCTTGTTATTCCGGTCGTCATGATTACAATCGAAGCTCTACACTTCTTTACGTTCACTGTCTGCGACGGCTTGAAGTCACTTTTGAATATTCAGATTTGTATTGTCCGCGAGTGCTGCACTTTTTGTTTCGTCAGCAATAGAAACCTGAAAGGATTTTTTTCGAAACAATACGACAAAGCTTGTGAGACTCCACTCACGGTTCCTCGGATGTCTGTACCAGTAACGAGTACTGTGCAATGACAACACAATGTTCCAGGTCCACCGAAACCGACAGTTAAATACACAATTCGGCGGTCACGTAATGCGAATAATTCGTAATGTGTCATTGCGGTTTAAAAGTCATCCGTTTACATACATTCTGTGATTTCCTGGAGTAACTTTTGACAAAAGTACATGATATTGTCTACAATTCACAATGTCAAAAATAAAAGCGGCAACTGATTTACAAATCAGTGGATCAATATTGTTAAAGGAACAAAATTTTTGATTTTGACACCAAGAGAGCTCTTGCCGACACTTGTCAAGGCGCGCTGAAAATCGTGGAGCCCGATATTGTGCAATTAGCTAGCACAGTTGAAACGTTAGCCCGTGTACAACATCTGTCTATTTTTAGAAGTGCTTTACAGCAGCGTGTTCTTTACGCCAATTTCCACCGATCCGTGTTGCCACAAATATTAATTCCATCACCGCAAAACATTAGATTACTTGGTCTAAGAGCAACGTCACGAACATGGAATAGATTGAACAGCATGCATAAGGTTTTATACAGAGTGACTGAGGAGCACCATATTGAAACACTATTTCTTTTTGGAAAGAAAAAGCTTAATCGCAATTCCTAATGAAAGCGTCGAAGTTTAGATTATATTTTTAAATGGAATTCTCTTTACCCATCACCCGTTGTCTTAATTTGGAAGGAAGAGATTTCTAACACAAGAGGAAAGCTAAAAAAAATTCCGAGCTCCTGGTGAGAGAATCGAACTCGCGACCTTCCGCGTTCTAGTTCGAATGACAGGCGGCAGTGTGCAAAATTATGTCTACTGGACTGACAGGATCCTTTTTCTTAGTCATGGTAATTTCTAGTTTGCCACAAATTGTGACAAGTCAAACTTCAATGCATAAGTTGTTATTGTGGAAAAATATGAAAACCGTATCGAAAAGCCTTTGCATAGAAACAACATGTAAAATTGGTATTACACAAACAGGATAGCCACGGCATGCTTAGATGTTTTTATAAAAGTATTATTCTCACGTCTTTTGATTGATGTAACATTTTCGATTTAGATAGACGGTCGCCGTTGCTAGCTCCGTTTCCTTGTTTTTCGTTAAAAAAACTCAGAAATCAGCTAACATCGTACAAGTGTCAAGCCGTTACACTGCTGAAGTAATCATGGATTAACATGATTTTTAGAGACTGAAGAAAAAACGATAACTGCGTAAAGGTAACTTGTGAGGAAAACCAAAAGGAAACTACAACAGAGATGTTGAGAAAGATCATGATTTTTTTTTTTTTTTTCAGTCAGTGAAACAGGCGGTATCATTCACCTTCATACTCAATTGATACAGGTTCATACAGGATTGTTACTAAGGTTTAAATACCTCAAACATTTAAAGGTTTCTAGTTAAAGCTATGCGGTTATGACGTGGTTATGAGCGAATACAAACAAAGTATTATGTTACTTTTTCGAGCTTCTCTGGATTAGTATAAAAAATAAAATTGCGATTTCATCCAATTCTAAAACAAATTAAGAAAGTCTGATATAGAGTTCCGCATGAAAGCATCGCCAATTTACTACAAAGGCAGGTATGCAACCTTGGCTGACTTAATGTGCAAAATTATATCTTTACTAGACTGATTACGATTTTTTCTAGTCATGGTGATTTCTCTTGTTTTCGCAAATTGTGACATGTCAAACTTCAGTCCATAAGTGGTTATTGAAGAAAAATATGAAAACCGTGAGCGCTTACCATTTTTACGGAAATTTCGGAGGAAACTGTCCATCAAATGGTACTGGTATTTATTTTGGCACCGAAAACAGGAACGGGATTGACTTGTACCATTTACAAAATACCTGTTAAGTTTTCACCTTCTCTGTCCATGAGGCCTGGCACTAGTAATCCAAACAAGTGGTACAGAAAATTTCGGTCGTTTTGGTAAAAACGGGAAAAAGGTAATACCTCGGCAAATTTCCACTGAGATGAACTGTTCCATTTGAATTCTTCCCGGAATTTCCGGGTTTTCCATACAAATGGTAAGCGCTCCGTGTTTATAGAAACAACAGACATGTAAATCTCATTTGAGCACAAAAATGCATGGTCGCACAAACAGACACGAAGCTTCCGGCATGCTTTATTGATGTTTTTATAAAAGTATTATTCTCACGTCTTCTGACTGATGTAACATTTTCTATTTAGATAGATGGTCGCCGTTGATGACCAAATTGGTAGCGCCGTTTCTTTGTTTTTCTTTTTCTGTTCTCTCCTCCATTTTTTGTTGTAAAAACGGAAGGAAAAAATCAGTATCAGCTGACCGGGCTGTTACACCGGCTGCTGAAGTAGTCACGGATTAACGTGATTTTAGCTGAAGAAAAAGCATAACTACGTAAAGGTAAATTGTGAGGAAAACCAAAAAAATGGAAGAGTCAGCCATGGAACTTACAAAAAAACACTTAAGAAATGTTGAGAAAGATCATGATTTTTTTTCAGTCAGTGACACAGGCGGTATCATTGATCTTGATATTCAATTGATACAGGATTGTTGCTAAGGCTTAAACACCTCAAACATTAAAAGGTTTTTAAAGCTATTTGTTTTTAAAGCTATCTTGAGCATATGAGCGAATATAAGCAAAGTGTTTACGTTGCTTTATCGAGCTTCTCTCGTAAAAGTCTTCTTAGCGTTAGTATCAAAAATAAAATGACGATTTCATCCAATTATTAGACATCGAAACTCTGCTTTAGAGTTCCACTATGAAAGCATCGCCTGTACAACAATATGTACACTGTACGTAAAAATTAACCAGCTTTATCTTGGTCTTGCTCACTTCCCAGCCGCGGTAACCTAACAAAAGAAAAGCAAGTGAAATTAGATGTCTCTTGTTTTTCTCAAAAGGTTGGGTGGAACACGCGCGAGTGGCGAGGTCGCCAGACGCGAAAAGGCAGGCATGCAGAGACCACACTTGAATGCCCCTGACTCTCCAACAATCTCCAACAATCGGATTAGCGGCGCTTGACTTGCTTTCCTGAAAGCAGTGGTCTTAAACTCAATTATATATACCACGTTGATAAAAGTTGGTTGAGCATGGCTTCAGTAAAGAAACAGCTTTTCGTGACGAGTTATTAAAAAACAGCTGAAACGTAAATAAAAACCACATCTTGGACTTTTTGCCTTCCAACGCTAGTTAAAAATCTTGATGTTTCATGAAAGTTTTTTAAGCCCCTAAATGCTGAAATGGTTTGATTTTGTCGCTAACAGTTTTCATTTAGCGCTATGAACTCTTAAGAACAGAAACTAGTGACAAAACCTTTTGTAAAGGCCATGGGAGAGCGACACGCGCTTCCTTAAGATGATAACAGAAGCTTTATTTTTGGGCTGCTCAGTAGTGGGGTCTGTTGCTTTGACCTTTTCGTGTAAAAATGATTGTTGTTTGTTGGTTGAAGCGAGGGTTTCACTGCTTTTAAAAGAAATAAAACCCGAAGTTTAAATGAAAGTAAAAAAATATATCATTACAAATACAGTAAACAAAACTGAACAGATTTACGTTTAAACTATTATAACTAATGTCAGTCAAGAAACGTCACAAAATACACTTCTTATAGACTGCCAATCTAATCTATAAAACCAGCAAAACCACGGATTGGCCGTCTATAAGAAGTGTCTTTTGTGAATTTTTGTGACTGACAGTTGCCAGTTGGTTATAACAGTTAAAACAAAATCGAACTTCTAAAACTCACTGTTTTTTCCCGTATTTTGCACATCACCTGTCTCGTGACACAGGAGTTAACTTTTGTTTAATATCCAGATATACTCTTATCTGACCGCCTAATTGGGTGATAAATCTGATAACCCAGATACTTAAACACTTAATCTGAAACAATACGGTCTTCCATCAAAAGTATGTTACGTTGCCAATTCAATGACCATAACACGATATTTGGCGGTTAATCGCTGAACAAAAGTTAAACCTTAAAACCATCTGACTAATTCCTGTTCAAAGTATATAATTTCTTTCTTCATATCAGTTTAAAACGTGACATCTCTGGAAAGGAAAATGTGATTAAAAATCGACGGTCGTCAATTTCGGTTTCATTTTTATGGTTTTCAGTTTAACGTGAATCAGGAAAACAGGATTGGAAACAATGAGTGTCACGAGTTTATTACGAGACTCCTATAATTTAGAAACACGAGATACGTTAGGAGCAGCTCTGGAGTAGGTCTTAGTTGCGGGTTGAAAAAGCTTACCTTTTATAGGATTTGTACGTAGTTCAGTAAAAATGGGAGTGAACAATACGCTGCTGTTCTAAAAATAGACTAATGTTTCAACAGCGCTCTCAAGCGCGCCCTGACAAGTGTCGGAGGGCGTTTTTGGTATTCCAGTATTCTTTCGACCTGTTGACTCGTTTTTCTAGTTCTTACTTACGTCAGATTACATTTTAAACTACTTTCTCATAAGCTTTTCGAACATTATTGACAGTGGATGGGTCAGGCGCAATGGTATTATAGGTACAAGCACTGCTCTGTGTTGCTCTTTCATGACTTTTAAAAAACAAAAAAAGGAAAAACAGCGCCACAAGAAAAATAGAACCGTCCAGCGAAAAAATCTTCTACAGATCCAGCATTTCGAAAAAAAAAAAAAACAGTTAGAGCTTCTTTCATTGGGCAAACCTATTCATACTCCCTTGTTTTCTTCATAAATCGTGGAAAAAAGAAAAAGAAAGAAAGAAAGAAAAAGAAACCGAGAAAAAAATAGGCTGGGAGACGTTGGTATCCGCAGATAATAGAAGTCAGACATACCCGAATCCGGACTTGAAGGCTGTGACTTCTACCAAGGTAGAAGGAAATTAACTAGTTGTTTTCATCAGTTTAATCAGCTTTTTTACTAAAATTTTGTTTAAAAGACAGAGTTATTTTGGTTACAATCGGAGAGGCAGTTATGCTACAATTAAGCACCGGTGCAAACTTATAAAAGTCGTACTAAGACATAATTAGATAACTATGTTGGCAAAATAAAAGCAATATCGTTTTACCGAAAATTAGTAAAAGAAGATATTTCCAGGTATAAGAGAAACCTAACCTGGGGTTAATAGGAAAACTCAAATTGTGAGGTCAGTATCAATGTTAAGTGACTTGTTAATCAAATTCATCGACGGTATGTTTTGAACTAACTCTGCATAGCACGCAACGAAACGAAAGTTTGTTTTCGGTCAAGGAAGCCAATTATACAAAACATACGAGACTTTTCTTTCTTGTTGTGTTAACGTTGTAGCAAATTAAGTAAAAAAATAAAATTAAAAAAAAATAGAATAAAATAAACGAGGTTTATGATGAAACATGTATTTCGTTGCGAATATTGAATTCCTTCGTCTCAGCCGAATTTTCCTCTTTGAATGTATCAAATTCTGCCCAAATGTGTCAAATGTTCCGTGGAGGAAATACTTGTGCGGAAAATTTGAAGAGCCAATCGTTTTTCATTTTTCAGTTTAGGTTTTTAAGGATTTGATTTAAGCTGATTACCGTCCTTTTTCCTTGTGAAAACTATGGTGAGAAGTTTTGATCAATATCTTACTTAAAAGGTCACTCTTACAATTCATGTGATGCGCAGTTTTCGGTTAAACCCGCTTTGTAGGGGTCTCGATTTTTTCAAATGAATAGCCAGCAATGAGGAAATCACGACCCAAAAAATAACAAAACAGGTTTTGGTAAACGTTCATTCCGCTTGATTATCGATTCAACCGGCGCGGGAGAAAGCACCCTTTCCATTTTTTCAAACTTCTGGCATACAAACTTATTATAGGGCCCGATTTTACTCTGGACCGTCGTGAATTGAAAGACAGCGTCTTTCAAGTTTGGACTCGATGATCAACTCGATCGAGCATTAATTGCTGAAGCCATTAGCAGTAACAATACCTTTAGTCCTGTTATTTTATATGAAACACTTACTCACTTTGTCAAAAAAGTGTGTTTCGTGAATCACTTGTTTTGGATTAACCACAGAGTGACAATCTAAGACGTTGACCGGCGACACCAAATTTCCTCATCAAAATATCGAGTTAATACCCGACTTTGAAAATAACACAGTATTTACAATATGTACTTATATACTGGCCTACTGCATTTACGTCTCCCTGCACGGACTTGAACTGAGGTTTCTAAAACGAACTATGATCTAAATTGTCATTC
Organism: Porites lutea; assembly: GCF_958299795.1. Taxonomy (NCBI): domain Eukaryota; kingdom Metazoa; phylum Cnidaria; class Anthozoa; order Scleractinia; family Poritidae; genus Porites; species Porites lutea. The sequence goes on from NC_133210.1 coordinate 31,129,281, forward strand.
AGAACGGCCAAAGTTCCTACGATGAGAGGATCTCTGTCAAAGTTCTGCATCAGGCGTGGCCGCACAAGTTATCCATTTATACTGTCAGCAAAAGATACGATTATAAATGAAAGAGAAGATAAAGGCCAAATTGCTATTATTACAAATCTCAGTTTGATTCGTTGTTGAGTATCTCAAGTGTTTGTTTGGCTATATAGTGGCTTCTGAGAACCTCATAATCTTCAGTATTAGTCGGTCGTCAGGCGTACATGGTTCTATGCACGATAAAACTGAATACTCTAAGTTGTCGGCTAAAAAGTGTCTCATGAGAGACCTCATAACGAAGAAATAGAGGGGGAGGCTACGTTTCGCTGTTCATAAACACTGTGTTTATAAGCTAATTAAAGAAAACGTTACTGCATTGTCACTGCGCCCATTTTGCCTTCTTTAAGGACTAAATAGTGATCTTGACTGGAACACAATTCTCAAATAAAGTGCAGTATGTAGGCTATTTATTAAAAAAGATTCCTATTAAGCCAGTTGTCAACAATAAAACTCTTAACTAAGGTTTACTTTAAATATCTTTTAAAACGAGAAGAAAGACAATTAAAATTTTCAAGAAGCAGAAACTTCGATGAACTCAAGGACACTTTCACAAAAAGACAATAAATAAGAAATACGACATTCCATTTATGAAAACTGGAAAAACGCACTAAAAATTTCCAACAACCATCGAAATACTTACTTAACTATTTCATTCGTTATTTTCCTGAGGTTGCGGACGTACTCGATTCTCAGCCCTTCTGTTAATGGTTTGTTCCTCCACTTGTCTTGTAATGTCCTCAAGGCTTTGTATCGCGCCCTGGTTCCTGAAGTCGATCAGCGCAGGGGCCTGTGTTGCAAAAACTGTTTGCTGACTGGCTGTTATTACGGCCAAGCAAATCTTGGTGAAAAAATATAGAAGGATGATCATCATTATAAGTAAAAGCAGGTTTGGATCCATTTCGATAAGCTCTGCTCTTTCTTTCTGTTCACTGACGTTGAAACACAGAATATAGTTATGTACTGAGCTATATGTTCAACAGCAGTAACCTGACATCGTGGCGGAATTAAACTGAAAGTCTCTCACACAACACATGAGTTTTATGTTAGTGCCCGCTGCACGCTCCAATGAAGTCATTGATATTTTAAGTACCGCCCCAGTAACTTGTCATTACAAGTCTGGGGGTGTTGGTTGTTTCAAGAGCAGTTTCCTTTTCGACCAGAATTACCAGATGCATGGGAAATAACATTGAATAAAATTGCTTTGCTTTGGGAACGAAATTGCAGAAATCGATTCATTTTTACGAGGCCTTTTACCGAGATCTCCAAGATCTTAATGTTTGCTGATTCCACATTTTCCACGAAACCGAAAAAGTCCCTCGATTCTAAATTGTCCAGGCTGCAATTCCTAGAAATATATTCTAATGAGCAGAATTAGCCCAGTATTAAATTGCATAATACGCAGTAATTAAGAATTATCAAACCGGCAATTGTCGTATGATATTGAGAAAACAGAAAAAGGAAAAATGATCGTGAATTTGGGGAAAAAAATGCAACTTTTGTACACATCGTCATTTCAAGTTGAAAACGGAACGATAATGCATCTACAGGGGCTAGCTTTGTATGAAGACTGTTAGAAAGTACAAGAAGTAATAGAATATACATTGAAATAAATCGGGATTGTTTTATTAAATAAGTATGACTCAATTGATTGAGTTCTGTAACAAAGAGAAATCCCTCTGTTGTTTGCCGCACTGCCGTGTTTGTTTCAGCACTAGCTGGCTTTGAAACTGCTGTGGAAAAATTCTTGGCCTTTCAAGGACAGTGTTTAAACCGGCTGTTATCACGTAAAATGGTTGACCTTTTTCCTTTAAAATTGCGACCATGTTGAAACAACCAACACCCCCAGACTTGTAATGACTTAGTTACTGGGGCGGTACTTAAAATATCAGTGACTTCATTGGAAATTGATTTATTTTTTCGGGGTCTTACGATACAATACAATACATTGAATAGATGTAGAGTTTCTTGTCTGACCACAGTAAGGCTGTTCCATGATGCTACTGCCCTGTAGAAAAACGAACGCTGAGCAATTGCTGTGACTGAACTGCATGCAGTTTTAAGCAGGAGTACTCGGGCATCGTTCAAAACTTAGCATATTTAAGACATTCGTCGAATTTTAAATTCTATGCCAATACTATGCTTGCCCTCTGGCGCTTAATATAATGAGCACCATTGAAACACTATTTATTTTTACTGAAAAAAAAAGCTTCATCGCTTTTCTAAATGGAAGGGCCGACAATTGGATGTATACGTTAATTCGATTTATGGCATTCTCTTCACCCATCACTTGAAACTGTACTCGCTAGAGAAGACGGGTGCTTAAATGCACAATTTCTCGTGTCAGGTGCATTTATCAGAACATTACGCCCTCGTCGTCTCTCATCCCGATTATTTCCTGGCGGAAGGGGGACGTCTGTACACAGGCTAAAAATAACCCGGTAGCCACACTAGTCGACGTCTTGTTGAAACTTAACGTAATCCGGAAGTGGGTGTCTCGGATTCTTGGGCAGTGTTTAGTAGAAGAAAACACACTTGACACTTGCAAATAAAGTTAGACAATCAATTGAAGGATCTGTACAGTTTATCACCTCTCAGCAGTCATAATCAAATACAATTTTAAACTTTTTTATATCAGTTTTTCACACGAGTTCTCTGTGGTCCACAAGCTCATTAATATGTAATTCACACTCGTTGGAACGTACTTAAAAAAACCTGTCTTGTTTTGTGTGTTCTTCTCAGCAAGGTAGTCTTTCAGAAAGATAGTCATGCAGAAAGCCGGTAGTCATGCAGAAGAAGATGTCTATAAATTGGAGCGTCAAAAGTAGGGTGACAGCATTGTCTAATATAATCTTGCGCATATAATAAGAAAATACACACATACTTTATGAAGGGCTTTTCAGCGTCATAATCACAATGTAGGTGCGACCTCATTTAGTTCTAAAGCATCTAAATTCTGAGTTTATAGCTCCTCTATAAAAGCATCGCCTATGCCTATATATACAGTATGTAGGTAAAACTTGATTGACGATTTCCTCTTAGTCTTGTTCACTTTGCAACTGCGTGATAACCTAACAATGAAAAAGCAAATGGAGTTAAATGTGCCTGGATGTTCTAGTCAACGTAAGTCTGCAAACAGTCTTCTGTTTTTTCCTTCAAAGTTAATAGGGTATTAAGCGCGTGTGCGGAGATGCGAGACGCGTGAAGTGGCGCCAAACTCATGAAAAGAGAGGCTGCTTCGCGATCATGACCGGACGTTCAACGGAATGCACTGCTTGACTTTCTTCCTGAGGAAATGTGTTTTTTACTCCATCTGATGCTGCGTCGTTTCAGTGAATGAACGAAATGAACGTAGGACGTGTATGGCTTCGGCAATTGGAAACACGTTTTATTTTTATTTTTGAAGAAGAAGACTTCCAACACCAAAAAGCTCAGAAAAAATTCTGAGCTCCAGGTGAGAATCGAACTCACGATTCTCCGAGTCCTAGTTTGGATGTTATTCCCTGAACCGAAAAAGCAGCTGAACCCAAAAATCTCGGCTTTTGCCGTCAGACCGCCCGTTGAAAATCAAATATGTTTCATAAAAGTATATAATGTGAGCCTGCAAATGGGGTCGCTTTGTCTCAGCGCTATAATCACTTGAAACAGAAACTACAGCAAACAAACCTAGAATAGGTTCTTCCCTTATTAAGATTTTATTAAGTAAATAATTTCGTAGTTTCTGCATCCAAAATCTTACAACGACGTTATATTTTTAACAAACCTTAACTGACTTACTTGGATTTTTCTTTCGTCATGTTCCTCGGGGTCGCGCCCCGTATTCTCGACGCTCCAAATGGGGCTCTGCTGCTGTCCATGTACCACTCCAGTTTGCTCCACTCTCCGTCCAGTAACTTCCATCCCAGCATCATGGACTGTGTGGAGGTTACATTCAACGGCCCTGATAGCTGAGTATATTTTTATCAGAAAGTACATCGCAATGGCCATCAAGACAAATAATACAAGGCTTGTTATTCCGGTCGTCATGATTACAATCGAAGCTCTACACTTCTTTACGTTCCGGCACTGTCTGCGACGGCTTGAAGTCACTTTTGAATATTCAGATTTGTATTGTCCGCGAATGCTGCACTTTTTGTTTCGTCAGCAATAGAAATCTGAAAGGATTTTCTTCGAAACAATACGACAAAGCTTGCGAGACTCCACTCACGGTTCCTCGGATGTTTGTACCAGTAACGAGTACTGTGCAATGACAACACAATGTTCCAGGTCAACCGAAACCGACAGTTACATGCACAATTCATTTCATTGCGGTTTAAAAGTTATCCATTTACATACATTCTGTGATTTCCTGTTGTAACTTTTGACAAAAGTACATGATATTGTCTACAATTCATAATCTCAAAAATAAAAGCGGAAAGTGATTTACAAATCAGTGGATCAATATTGTTAAAGGAACAAAATTTTTGATTTTGACACCAAGAGAGCTCTTGCCGACACTTGTCAAGGCGCGCTGAAAATCGTGGAGCCCGATATTGTGCAATTAGCTAGCACAGTTGAAACGTTAGCCCGTGTACAACATCTGTCTATTTTTAGAAGTGCTTTACAGCAGCGTGTTCTTCACGCCAATTTCCACTGATCCGTGTTGCCACAAATATTAATTCCATCACCGCAAAACATTAGATTACTTGGTCTAAGAGCAACGTCACGAACATGGAATAGATTGAACAGCATGCATAAGGTTTTATACAGAGTGACTGAGGAGTACCATATTGAAACACTATTTCTTTTTGGAAAGAAAAAGCTTAATCGCAATTCCTAATGAAAGCGTCGAAGTTTAGATTATATTTTTAAATGGAATTCTCTTTACCCATCACCCGTTGTCTTAATTTGGAAGGAAGAGATTTCTAACACAAGAGGAAAGCTAAAAAAAATTCCGAGCTCCGGGTGAGAGAATCGAACTCACGACCCTTTGAGTTCTAGTTCGAATGACAGGCGGCAGTGTGCAAAATTATATCTACTGGACTGATAGGATCCTTTTTCTTAGTCATGGTAATTTCTAGTTTGCCACAAATTGTGACAAGTGAAACTTCAATCCATAAGTTGTTATTTTGGAAAAATATGAAAACCGTATCGAAAAGCCTTTGCATAGAAACAACATGTAAAATTGGTATTACACAAACAGGATAGTCACGGCATGCTTAGATGTTTTTATAAAAGTATTATTCTCACGTCTTTTGATTGATGTAACATTTTCGATTTAGATAGACGGTCGCCGTTGCTAGCTCCGTTTCCTTAATTGTTTTTCGTTAACGGAAGAAAAAACTCAGAAATCAGCTAACACTGATCGTACAAGTGTCAAGCCGTTACACTGCTGAAGTAATCATGGATAAACATGATTTTTAGAGACTGAAGAAAAAACGATAACTGCGTAAAGGTAAATTGTGAGGAAAACCAAAAGAAACTACAACAGAAATGTTGAGAAAGATCATGATTTTTTTTTTTCAGTTAGTGACACAGGTGGTATCATTCACCTTCATAATATTGATACAGGTCCATACAGGATTGTTGCTAAGGTTTGAACACCTTAAACATTTAAAGGTTTCTAGTTAAAGCTATGCGGTTATGACGTGGTTATAAGCGAATACAAACAAAGTATTATGTTACTTTTTCGAGCTTCTCTTTTAAAAGGCTTTTTAGGATTAGTATCAAAAATAAAATTGCGATTTCATTCAATTCTAGTATATTAAAGATGAAACAACAACAACATGATATTAATTTGAGGAGGACTCGGAAAAAAACCCGAGTCCCAGATGGGATTTGAACCCACGACCCTCCGTGATCTAGTCGGATGCTCTAACCACTTGAGCTACTGGAGACTCTATGGTGAGCAAGGGCCAATTTGTGGGTCTCGACTGGAACCGCATCACGCGGCTACACAGCCAAGTAATGATAGGCACACAAGAAGTAGCCTGCGATCATGCCCTCTCCCTCTATCTCTGTAATCTGTTTTCAGGAGGAGGGCATGATACATTTCTTTCACAGATCACATGCAAAAATGCCAGAATCTGGACTTTTTTCTGATTGGATAAGAAACAATACGGACGATTTGCGCTGTTCCGATTGGCCAAAACGCCGCCATCCGTTAGTTGTTGTTGATTTCAGTCTGCATTTTTGGTTGCGTAATATTTTAATACACACGCGAGTTCGTTATGAAATTTCTGCCGGCTCAGTTTTCTTGCCAGTTTGAAAAATGTCTAAATAGAAATTTCATCCATTGAAATATTTTCCATTTCATCTTATACTAAAAGTTGCTGTCAAAAATTCACCGATCATTTGAATGCAATTTGATACTGGCTACAAGTTACAGAAGCGACAAACGGGTTCACTTTTCAAATAATTAATTCATGAATGGAATCTTGACCAGGTTTGACTGTAATTCCTGTCATTCCTCCTTCAGAAACCTACGAATTACTCTGAGCGATCTTCGCCTTCACAACACTTTTTAGTTCGTGAAATATGGTGCTTCAGCCTAATGTTTTTCTCAGAGCTTTCGGCACAGAACGAAGTCAACGAGCTTTTACTAGTAAATTTTTATTATTTGTAGCTGTTAAATAAAGGTACAGCAGCTCCAACTAGCAGTATTTCATCACAAAAAAAAAAAAATTTAAAAAATTATTCTTAGTAAGCGCCATCTGACCGTACTTAAACAATTCTTTTCCCTAAACTTTATTTCCAATCGAAAGAGACATTATTATTCCCGCCAAAATTTTATTCCCTTCTGGCAAACGCTGATTGGCTAATAACATGACAGGTCAAGCAGACGTTAGATTATGTAAATAGGGGGCGGTTGATGGCTTGTTAAATAAATGTATCAGGCGTTATTTTTTTCCCTCTCGAGCCAAGGAAGCAACGAAGCAAAAAAAATAACGCCTGATCTCAGGTTACACAAGAAGTGAAGAACTCACTAACAGCATCGCGCTGTCACCTTAAAGCATATCAAAGATGCGGCCAACCAACCTCCAAAGTGAGTATATTAAAGATGAAACAACAACAACATGATATTAATTTGAGGAGGACTCGGAAAAAAATCCGAGTCCCAGATGGGATTTGAACCCACGACCCTCCGTGATCTAGTCGGATGCTCTAACCACTTGAGCTACTGGAGACTCTATGGTGAGCAAGGGCCAATTTGTGGGTCTCGACTGGAACCGCATCACGCGGCTACACAGCCAAGTAATGATAGGCACACAAGAAGTGAAGAACTCACTAGCAGCATCGCGCTGTCACCTTAAAGCATATCAAAGATGCGGCCAACCAACCTCCAAAGTGAGTATATTAAAGATGAAACAACAACAACATTCAATTCTAAAACAAATTAAGAAAGTCAGATTTAGAATTCCGCATGAAAGCGTCGCCAATATACTACAAAGGCAGGTATGCAACCTTGGCTGACTTAATGTGCAAAATTATATCTTTACTAGACTGATTACGATTTTTTCTAGTCATGGTGATTTCTCTTGTTTTCGCAAATTGTGACATGTCAAACTTCAGTCCATAAGTGGTTATTGAAGAAAAATATGGAAATCGTGAGCGCTTACCATTTTTACGGAAATTTCGGTGGAAAATGTCCATCAAATGGTAGTGGTATTTATTTTGGCACCGAAAACAGGAACGGGATTGACTTGTACCATTTACAAAATACCTGTTAAGTTTTCACCTGCTCTGGGCATGAGGCCTGGCACTAGTAATCCAGACAAATGGTACAGAAAATTTCGGTCGTTTCGGTAAAAACGGGAAAAAGGTAATACCTCGGCAAATTTCCACTGAGATGAACTGTTCCATTTGAATTCTTCCCGGAATTTCCGGGTTTTCCATACAAATGGTAAGCGCTCCGTGTTTATAGAAACAACAGACGTGTAAATCTCATTTGAGCACAAAAATGCATGGTCGCACAAACAGACACGAAGCTTCCGGCATGCTTTATTGATGTTTTTATAAAAGTATTATTCTCACGTCTTCTGACTGATGTAACATTTTCTATTTAGATAGATGGTCGCCGTTGATGACCAAATTGGTAGCGCCGTTTCTTTGTTTTTCTTTTTCTGTTCTCTCCTCCATTTTTTGTTGTAAAAACGGAAGGAAAAAATCAGTATCAGCTGACCGGGCTGTTACACCGGCTGCTGAAGTAGTCATGGATTGACGTGATTTTAGCTGAAGAAAAAGCATAACTACGTAAAGGTAAATTGTGAGGAAAACCAAAAAAATGGAAGAGTCAGCCATGGAGCTTACAAAAAACACTTAAGAAATGTTGAGAAAGATCATGATTTTTTTTCAGTCAGTGACACAGGCGGTATCATTGATCTTGATATTCAATTGATACAAGATTGTTGCTAAGGCTTAAACACCTCAAACATCAAAAGGTTTTTAAAGCTATTTGTTTTTAAAGCTATCTTGAGCATATGAGCGAATATAAGCAAAGTATTTACGTTGCTTTATCGAGCTTCTCTCGTAAAAGTCTTCTTAGCGTTAGTATCAAAAATAAAATGACGATTTCATCCAATTATTAGACATCGAAACTCTGCTTTAGAGTTCCACTATGAAAGCATCGCCTGTACAACAATATGTACACTGTACGTAAAAATTAACCAGCTTTATCTTGGTCTTGCTCACTTCCCAGCCGCGGTAACCTAACAAAAGAAAAGCAAGTGAAATTAGATGTCTCTTGTTTTTCTCAAAAGGTTGGGTGGAACGCGCGCGAGTGGCGAGGTCGCCAGACGCGAAAAGGCAGGCATGCAGAGACCACACTTGAATGCCCCTGACTCTCCAACAATCTCCAACAATCGGATTAGCGGCGCTTGACTTGCTTTCCTGAAAGCAGTGTTCTTAAACTCAATTATATATACCACGTTGATAAAAGTTGGTTGAGCATGGCTTCAGTAAAGAAACAGCTTTTCGTGACGAGTTATTAAAAAACAGCTGAAACGTAAATAAAAACCACATCTTGGACTTTTTGCCTTCCAACGCAAGTTAAAAATGTAGATGTTTCATGAAAGTTTTTTAAGCCCCCAAAATGCTGAAATGGTTTGATTTTGTCGCTAACAGTTTTCATTCAGCGCTGTGAACTCTTAAGAACAGAAACTAGTAACAAAACCTTCTGTAAAAGCCATGGAAAGGCGACACGCGCTTCAAGCCCTTAAGATGATTACAGAAGCTTTATTTTTGGGCTGCTTAGTGGGGTCTGTTGCTTTGACCTTTTCGTGTAAAAATTATTGTTGTTTGTTGGTTGAAGCGAGGGTTTACCTGCTTTTAAAATAAATAAAACCCGAAGTTTAAATGAAAGTAAAAAAATATATCATTACAAATATACAAAAATAAACGGATTCACGTTTAAACTGTTATAACTAATGTCAGTCAAGAAACGTCACAAAATACACTTCTTATAGACTGCCAATCTAATCTATAAAACCAGCAAAACCACAGATTGGCAGTCTATAGGAAGTGTCTTTTGTGAATTTTTGTGACTGACAGTTGCCAGTTGGTTATAACATTTAAAACAAAGTCGAACTTCTAAAACTCACTGTACTTTCCCGCATTTTGCACATCACCCGTCTCGTGACACAGGAGTTAACTTTTGTTATCCAAATACACTCTTATCTGACCGCCTAATTGGGTGATAAATCTGATAACCCATGCAGATACTTAAAAACACTTAATCTGAAACAACATGGTCTTCCATCAAAAGTATGTAACGTTGCCAATTCAATGACCATAACACGATATTTGGCGGTTAATCGCTGAGCAAAAGTTAAACCTTAAAACCATCTGACTAATTCCTGTTCAAAGTATATCATTTCTTTCTTCATATCAGTTTAAAACGAGACATCTCTGGGCTGCGTATTTGCATTGCTGATGCTAATGGATACAGGAAATACGTGTGCCGCATTTTTAAAACCAGCAAAACCAACGGAAAACACTTAATTGCTGACCATGATGTGTACTTAAAACTCTTGATATATTAGATTGGCAGTCTATAAGAAGTGTCTTTCAACCTCATTCCAGACCTTTTGTTTGACTGCTCGCGCGTAATGGAATACGCCAAAATACGGACTGCTTTGTAGTCTAGTTGTCAACAGTAAAACTCTTAACTAAGGTTTACTTTAAAGATCTTTTAAAACGAGAAGGAAGACAATGAACTCAAGGACACCTTCACAGAAAGACAAATAAGACATACGACGTTCCATTTATAAAAACTGGAAAAATACACTAAAAATTTTCAACAACTATCGAAATACTTACTTAACTATTTCATTCGTTATTGTCCTGAGGTTGCGGACGTACTCGATTCTCAGCCCTTCTGTTAATGGTTTGGTTCTCCACTTGTCTTGTAATGTCTTCAAGCCTTTGTATCGCACGGCCTTGCGTCCTGTTGTCGACCAGCGCGGGGACCTGTGCTGCAAAAACTCTTTGCTGACCGGCTGTTATTACGGCCGAACAAATCTTCGTGAAAAAATACAGAACAATGGTCATCATTATCAATAACAGCAGGTTTGGATCCATTTCGATGGACAGAATACGCACTGCTTCTTCTTTCGGAACTTTTTCTTCACTGAGGTCGAAATTGAAGAGTGATGACCTCAACACAACACATGCGTTTTATGTTTTTATGTCTTCAGTAGTACCGCCCCCAGCAACTTGTTTAAGTGTAGGCAACTGTCTAGTTTCCTTTCGAGCAGAATTAATTATCGATAATTGCCAGATGCATGGGAAATAATATTGAATAAAATTACTCTGCATTAAACCGGCCTTTCAGGAATAATAGCTAAATTAATAAATTAATTTACTGTGTATTATTCCTACTCTTTTCCGGGAGCGAAATTAAAGAAATCGGTTCAGTTTTTTTGAGTTCTTTACGTGACGCAACTTTTTGACGTTCCGCGGTTATACCAGGGGGTCATTTTTTTGCGTGATGAACACTGTTTTAGCCTGTTTCACGAAAATGACCTCTTGAACCCAGGGTAAATTTTTATTTTTATTTTTATATATCTGTACACCCTGCGTAATTCTGAAAGGTATTCACTCATTTGTATTTAAGTTGTTTTTGAGTTCCTTGTTTGTGTTTCTTTGAGCACGTGTTTGCAAACGCCAAGAATTGTTGATTTTTTTGAAGGCGCATTTGGCGTGATGGACAACATGGACAATTTGAAAAATCATTTTTTAAGCAAGAAAACTTTCAGACTTGCGTGCGTGCGTGCGTTTCCGATGTTAGTCAACAAAAGTCAACTTTAAAATGTTTTATCCGCGTGATTAGCCCAGCAGTCTCTATGTTGTTTCTTCTTGTTTTAAGATTTAAAAATCTTGCGGTTACTTTCGTCCTCTTTGTATGCAAAGGAATGTTACACCTACACGGCCTCACTTATGATGGTATGAAGGAAATACATATAGTATTTCAAGTAAGCGTTCCTGAAATTTCCATTGTTTGATCTTCCATTTCATACGAACGAAGAATTTAAAAAGGAAAGAATTTTTTTTTTTTTTTATGACTGATTTTTAGCAACGAGAAATCTCCTTCTTCCAAGTTGTTAACAGTGAACACAGATCCGTTAGTCGGGAATTGGGATGTTTTTCTGCACAGCTTTGCATCAACCTCGTCCCCAGGTTGAGCTTTGAGTCTGGATTTTACTAAACAAACTGGTTACTTTTGCAGACTGTTCTGGCGTAAAACATATATTTTAGATTGTTTGGTCGAATTGCATATCGTATTTCAAGTTGTGCTGCATTCTTTTAGATCCAAACTGCTCAGGGTTGCAATAAATGCCATTAAGGGATTTCCCCTCACTAATTAATGCGTATATAAAAACATATAATGAGGTTTAAAATTCAAACGACACAGCTTCTAAGATTTCTCCTCCCTATTTGCTATAGGTGGCGTTCTTCAATGCGGACAAAAATTTTATTAAGTCCAAGGAACATGGATCAGGAAACACTGCACTTCATATGGCCTGTCGACATGGACACTTTGTGAGTATGGGAGAAATTATATCGAGATACTTCTTACAAATTGTGTTTAAATTTCCTTAGAAGGCCGGAAAAAGGAAAATAAAAAAAAGAAAGAAACGGCGCCCAAAATTACAACGCCTCTCAGATACTCAGTTTAGGAAAACTGCACACGTTTGCGTACGCCGTGTGGCACTTTTTCGGCTAGACTTTCTCAAAGTCGTTCGCTTGGTTTTCTGGTCTGGTTTGGTAGGACCAGCTTTCGCTCGCTCGCGCTACGCGCTCAAAAGCTCGACTTGTGAGCAAGTCTATTTTTCGGCGTGAGTTTCATTTGGCGAGTGGGCTTTCTTTATATTATATTTTGCTGGTCGAGTCTAGTTTCCTTCCTGGGAATATATTTTGCGATTCTTTATAGAAACGCATTCAAACTTTATGCATTTAATTGAGTCAAAGGCTAAACTAGACTACAAGTAGTCTCCCATTTTTCTCGGGGTTAGCCCGTGTCAAAATCTAAGTAATTTGACAAGAGTAGGTGTGGCCTAAGTTGCTTTTTGTACATTACCGTAAATCCTCTATTAAGCGCCCCCCTCTCAAATAAGCCTCCCCCCCTTTTCAGGGGAAGAAAGGTAATAAGCCCCCCCCTCCCATCCGCTAATTATTATTTGATAATAAATGGTAGACTGTATTAATCAATCACGACTGTAAAACTTCGTGTGGACTGATCCGGGATGGTTTATTTACCAACTGGGAGTTCGAAATTGATTCTGATCCTTGGCTGCATGACCTAAAACTTCCTGTATTTGAACTTTCCACTTCATATTCTTGTTCTTTATGGAAAACTGATACCATCGTCTTTTCTAAAATAAATAGGGCCCCCTTCTCAAATAAGCCCCTCATCTCTATTAAGCACCCCCTCAAATGGGCTTGAAATAAATAAGCCCCCTGGCGGGGGGGGGGGGGCTTAATAGAGGATTTACGGTATTCAATATCAAAAATGAAAACTTTATTTGTTTACTGGAAACTATATAATACCGACCGTGAAGTTTAGATATGCGGTTGTGTTTCATTCTGAAGACTGTTTTTGCAGATCCCAAAATAATTTTGGACCTTTTCAATATTTATCCATTTTTCAAGTTACTGGAAATTAATCTTTTCATGAAATCCCAACTAACGATTAATTTGACTTGTGATTTTCAGGATATTGTGTTATACCTGCTGGAAAACGGAGCTGATATCGATATGTTTAATAATCACAACAACACGCCTTTTTTCTTGGCCACCGAAAGTCTACAAAAGGAGATATGTCAGGTAGCTAAGAATATTCAACAATTATACTACTAGATTAAGCTTCCTACGAGTCAATAGCCAACAAAACTGGCATCTTACTTTGATTCTACGCCAATTTTTGGGGTAAAGATATAGAATCAAGCCTTTTTTTATTCAACTTTAATTCGCGAAGAGAATTAAAGGCATTGTTTGTTGGTTGTCACAAATAAACCTGCAAGGTTGAAGTTCTTACCATTTAAAATGTTCATTTTTCTTCAGATGAAATCTCAAAAACGAAATGTTAGTCTAACGAAATTACTATTGTTTTTGTTCAGAGCGCTGGCTCGATACACACAATCTATCGCGCAATGAATAATGAGTAGGAGAGCCAATCACTTTGCAGAATTCGCTGTAGCTTGCTAGTTGGTTCAGCTGTATCCGATAAAAACGCATCCGATGTGCACTGCATAAAAATCTTGAAGCTGATATCGATGTGTTTAACTCTGCCTCCATTGAGGTTTTTAAAAGGAGAGCCAGGCTGGAGATAATAAGAAGGCGGAAATAGAAAATTTACCCATAGTTTGTTGATCTTTGTAATTAATTGTTTATTTAGCTTTTTAATTTTTTTCATAATTGTAGTTGTAGCGTTCAAATTTAATTGTCTTTTATACATGTAATTTTTACCTATTTCGCACATTATCCTTAGTGAATAATCTTGTAAATTAATTCTGAAACACCAATTGGGAGAATTAATAAATGTACTGTAAGCATGGCTAACGGAATATATGATTAGCTGAGTGACCGACTTGTTGACTGTCTTACACTTTTACCAAATTACTCAGCTTACGAATCATTCTCTCTTTTCCTGTTTTTAGCTTCTCATTGAATGGGGAGCTGACGTGATGAAACGTAACAAGAGCAGTAAAACAGCCTTTGATCTCATGCGACACTATGAACTCAAGAAGTTTTTAGAAGGTATGGTGCAAACGTACTTGTTTTTATGGGAGAGGGAGGGGGTTATTAGCCTAGTCATTGTCCTAATGATGCCTGCAACTGAAACCCTAAAGCCGCCCCCCCTTCCCCCTCATTCTCGCGCAGGTAGCCCAAATAGGAGAATATTTTACCTAAATTGTCAGGATTTTTAGTTATTTCCTTGCATGCGTTCAGCATAGTGGTGTTATTAAACTTTCTGTCCTATAGTTTGAACGTTTTTTTTTTCAGCAGTTTTTTTATTTGTTAACAAGAAGTATGCCTTTCGTTATGCTCGCTTATATAAACTATTCAGCAGGTAGATTCCTCAACAGCAAGGCGCATAGAAATAGTCTGTACGCGAGACCTTTAACCCTTTAAATCCCAATATCCACATGCAAATTCTCCAAACTTATCTCCATACATTTCTTTATAGAATTAGTTGAGAGAATAGATAGAAGATCAAAGCATTTTCTCTTTAGGTGATCATTTTATAAATTCTCGTAACCATTTCTCCTGACCATGTATTGCTATTGTTAGGGGGAAAATATATGGTGATTCACTGATCACTCTTAAGACTTGAAAGGGTTAAAACTGTCTCATGGCCGTTTTTTCTACACGTGCAAGAAAACCAGGCTACAAGCCTGCTCGTAGGCTATGGTATGGTCTAGCTGAAAACTTGCCTTTTGCGCATGCTATTAGCTCGGAACGCAGTTAAAATGATTGAATAAGGTGAACAATATCTGCTTTAGAGTCGTGTTACCTAGCTTGAATGTTTGGGTTTGGCCTGCCTACTCTGGCTGTAAACTGCAACCACGGCACAACTACTATAAAAGGAGTTGCAAAAGTGTTTTGTTAGTAACCTTGATCAAATAAACCCAAAACGCTTTTATTCCTTCACTTGATTCCAAGAAAACACGACGAGAACAAAGGCCTAGGCCAAACGTTGAACATTTGATTAGACTGATCAAACTTAGTGAGTTAAGGTCTTGAAAATTTCGACGTCTGGCTAAGTAAAGTTCATCTGTATGAGCTTGGATCGTCCAACGTGTTCTCATCGTCGGCTTCGGACGGATAGAACGTCTGAAGATCGTCTCCGACGATCGTAGATCTTCACATGCGACGAACTGGACTAATAATTAACAGTTTGTATGATAATGTATATTTAGCCTCGTTTGGGGGAATTTTATTGCTGATCTGATTCTGTTGATTGGTTCGACGCGTCTTAAGTTCGACGTCTGACCCAACAGACGATCTTAACTTAATTTGATCGACCCAAATTAGAGTTTGGTTCGTCTCATGAAAAGTTCGCCGTTTGGCCCAGGCCTTAGTTATTGGTGTTTGTTTTCTACTGTTCCTTCTGCAGGTAAGTATAAAGAATGGCATCAGCTTGTTCCTCAGCTGATATCAGGTGATATCAAGAAGCTGACTAAAGTGGTAGACTCGCATCACAGGAGAGAGAACATGTTGGCCAGTTTGAGAAGCAGGTAAAACGATTATCTCCAGAAAAATGTTTGGCTAATCCCTCATATTGATAATGGCTATTCAGGGAACTTAGTAGTAGCTTTTCAAGAGAAGGTCTAGCTGGGCTTGCTTAGTGCTGCTTCAGAGAACGGTTTCTTTCAAATGTCCCCAGACCAATTAGACCAGTTGTTTAAAAAAGCACCTACCAATTTTGTTTTTTGCCCAGTATCATTCACTACCAAACCCTTGTGAACTCTACTGATGAAGGGCAAGGCCTGAAACGTTTGGAGAGGAACTAATATCGCAAGACTACCACTTTTGTTCATTACTATTTTTTTGTTGAACATTCTTTCAATAACGTTTTTTATTGCTGTTTGAACACTACTGGAAACTTCTTTTCATTTTATTCTTTTCAGGTGTGTAAGCGGTAGCACACTGCTCCATACCGCTTCTTTCTTTGGAGCTATACCAGTTATCAAGGTACAATTTTCATACTTTCCGCCATGTTCCCATTATAACGTTTAACGAAAATGCTTTTATAAGTTGCCTGTATCAGCTAATCTCTTCTCATCTGTTGTAAAAGACATTCAAACATGTATTTAACGCGTGTAATTACGGTACCGAAATCGACCTCCGAAGGTTCCCGTTTGGACTCTTTGATCGCTAGGATGGGTGGAGCTATCTCTTGGTAGTTCCAAGTTAAACTTTTTCACTTCTCCTCTCACAAGTGGAATTTTAATTGCGTGTAGCTACATTTGTTGCTATTGTTTTCTATCATTATTTCTAGTTAAAAACGAAAATCAATGGTTATGTTGACTGTTGCTGTGTTTTGTCTCAGACCCTGCTCTCCGAGGGTGTAGACGTTAATATTTTAGATTATAAAGGAGCCACGCCCCTTCACAGAGCCAAAGATGCCGCAACTGTAGAGGTAACCTGGTACTTTTGTTTACGCCCGATTATTCGCTTTTTTTAACACTTTTCCGCCCATCCTTAAAAATACTTTTAATTTTGACATCGAAGAAAACTATCAACAATCTTCATTTTGCGTAACATCTCTCCATATCTCCTTGATACCTTCATCTAACTCATTGCTAAGGTTCGTATCGTTTTCTTTTGTAGCTACTCCTTGAGGCAGGATCAAATATTGACAGTGAAGACCATGATGGCAACACACCACTGCATGTGAAATGTTATGGCGAGAGCGGAGAACCTACAGACTTGGAATGCATTGAGAAAATGGTAAGATTAACTAAAGCACTTCAAACCTCCACCCATAGCAAATCACATCATGGATAATAGAAAGACGATCACGTAGAGTTATGAAAGTTTCAAAACACCTGGTCCTCTCTCATATTCAAACACCCGCTTGACAGGATACGTCCCTCTTTTTTTTCCTTCAAGTTGACTACTTTTTTTTAAAATTTCAACAGTTGATGAAAGAAGCTCCACTAAACATCAGAAATAACCGAGTAAGTATAAAATACGGAACTTAAACGATTTTGCCTACGAACACGGGTAGGGTACCTGTTTCCTATGCCTTGATACCAACCAAATATGGTTTTTATCCGTGTGGTTTTGGCATTTTTTACTCTAACTGGTAGTGGATATCTGCTGCTACAAGTTTGGATGATTTAGTAGTTCCCGTACCAATCTTCTCCCCCTCCCAATTTCCAAGGGAACAACTTTGAGGACGAGTTTGCTCGTTTTTTAGACTCTCCTAGCTTTCTTCTTTTCTCTCTCTTGCTACATGGAAGGGAAGGAAAGAGACCGTGGGGGACAAGGTTTTTGTGGCACGCTGGAAACGGTTTATCGTGAAGTCTCTCATATCGCGTCCACTATCCGTGCTTCGAAGTTGCTTACATCTCGAAACGGTCAGCGAAGCAAAGTCTCTCCTATGAGTTTTTTCCCTCCGCCTTCTGTTTCTAGCTTCTACATTTTCGTTTTGTCACTTTCACTGAAGTATTACAATCGTGTTGATCTAAAACTACCGTGTTGAAAACCATTCTTGCGGGTACGTGATCTTGGTTATACTTTCCAACAATCAAAATATGTTCACTTTTTTAGGATTTAATGCCGATTCACTGTTGTGCCATGCAAGGCCGGATGGACGCCATTCAAGCCTTGCTGTTCTTTGACACTGAAGAGAGCATAAAACGAAACTTGGAAATGGAGAGTGAGGTACTTAAAAACGACATTTCGGCTGTTCTACTACGCATGTTCATGTTAACCTCGCCAAACACATCGCGTATCAGGTTACACAGTCTTACAAACCAAAGAGCAGTAAAAGACAATGCTTACCACCGGCATAAAAGAAAGGTTTTTCCCTCTGATTGGTTGAAAAATTAACCTATCACAAAGGCTTAGCAGAAGGGCACCGGATTTCAATGTCAGTTTTGTTCCCAGAGTCTCTCTCAGAAAAAAAAAGAAAAAAGCCTCTGCAAACCAGATTGTAAGGATAATTTAAATTCGAACGCTAATCGATTTCTTGTATGTATATTACAGAAAACCCCGCCCAGCTTACTTCATTTGTCTGTAGCCAACGACTTCCTTGACTGTGCAAAATGGTACGTATATTGGAATTAATAAAATAAGAAAAAGTAAAAGTAACATTTTTAGCAACTTACTTACTGTAATTAAAATCAAATGAAGGCATGCTTGAACATAACAAAAATCACTTGAGAATGATAGACCTTATTCACGATACCCGCCAACTTCTCACGCTCTTTAGGATCGATGGGATAATAGTAATGTCACGATGACGTGATATGAAGTAAATGACCGGTGTCAGCAAATAAGGTGGGCGTTTAAGGTGTGTTAGTCTCCATTAAGATTTTTTATATTCAATTCTTAGGTTGGCGGAGAACAAATTCGAATTTAAAGAAAAGGAAACAGATCTTCTTGTTCATAAGATCTTACTTGAGGAAGTTCCATGGTAAGTTAAATCAAATGAGCCCCAGAGTGTCTCTACCGTTTAAACTATTTTCCACAGTGTCACGATTTCAGTGACACTGCAAACAGGTCAGTAAAGATCTAGACGATCAAATGCGAGTCTATTTTTGAGATAAGGATGAAAACGTCTAATTTGCATCATAAATTAAATGTGACCAGCTTCAATCGCGGGAAAACCTTTGGACGATGCGGGTTGTTAGAGAACCCAGTCAGGGGCGTAGCTAATTATACTCACGGTACACACGTGCGTACCTGAAAAATCGAAGATGTTATATAACAATACTGCGGGATAGATACGAAGCTTGAGCGGTTTGCGACCATTGCAGTGGTGTAGACCTCAAAGCCAGGTACTTAATAACTTATAACTGCTCGCTTAATCATTTTGGTGAAAACGGTAAAGGATACGTGCGTTATTGCGTTGTTTAATTCACTTTTCAGTTGTTATATTGTATTTTTTTAGTGGCAGTCGTGTCGAGACTGTTCGATTTCTATTGGGTAAAGGTGCCTCCGTTAACCCAACATACCCTGGAGGAAACACGTAAGAATTGATTTTGTTTTTGTCATTATTTACTTTCTTATTGAGGAACAAAAAGTATATCTGCGATCTTTGAAGTCGCAAATATGTCGGAAGAGACGATTTTGTTATTAAATACAAACACTAATGACACAATGCAATCATAGAGGAGCCTGACCTTGCAGACACTTGTCTTCAGCCCTTTTTTTTTTCTTTTTCGTTTTCCAGGGCTTTGCATCTCACCGCTGGCTTGGTGAATGCTTCAGATCTTTTGGAGCTGTTGCTCTCGTTTAACGCTGATGTCGATGCTATGAATGATGACCTGTGCTCCCCGCTGTTTTACGCCACTCAGTCAAACAATTTGTATGCTGCTAGCCTTCTTCTTAACCACGGTATGTAAAGACACAGGGACTAGTAGTTTAGGATACTTACTGAGCTTTTCTGCACCTTTTGATTGTCAACCATATCTATTCTATAACTTCATCAAGTACTTATGCGTCAGTTGTAAAAAATAATAACAACAACAACAACAAAACTTTATTAACAAACAAATAAAATTACAGAAGTATTGCCCTCAGCTGGCAAAGCTATTCGAGGCGGGACAATGCGTGCAAAATATAAAAGTAAAGACTTATACTATTAACTAAGGAAAGTTTACAGTTTAGAAATAAATGGAATAAAAATCGTAATAGGGATGAGGACTAGATAACAGACTATAAAAAAAAAGAATTAAACAAATAAATTGTACAAGTAGCGTTGCGTGACATCCAAAAAACGGCTGCGAGGGAGACCATGTATTGCAGAGCTGGGCCCCTTTTGATACCAGCCAATGGCTGATAGGGCTACCCTGCCTAAATAAACGTGACTTTGACTTTGACGTTATTGTACCAGTCTTTTGCAATTTGAAAATGCCTTTCTTTAGCACCACCATGCATTTTCTTTAGGCCAGTTGTATGATAGACTTCGACTACAAATACAAGAATCGAAACCGTTTTGATCCTTCAGTGGCGTGATTGGTTACCAATCTATCATTTAGTCAGTTAAGCGATTATTGTCAACCTCGCTCTCAAGATCGAGTTAGGGAGGGCCCTGGGAACGAGTTTGGATCATTTTGAGATTTATTTCAAGGCATTTTTTTTTTCTTTTTTGCAAACAGGGGCCAATGTGCGGTTACGAAATCTACAAGGTGAAATAAAAACGTGTCTTACTTTATACATCTTAGTTTAGAAGTCGTAAACAACGTTGTGTCATTGACTAAGCGTAAGATCAAAGCGGCTGGATTTTGGCCAAGTTCTTTTTTTTTGCATTTTTATTTACCAAGAGGAAGTCAGCCATCTTGACCGCACAAAATTGCCCAATAAAAGATTCATTATATGCCTATTGCCAGAAAGAGAACTTTTACTTTAGGGACAAACGCGGAAAATCCCGAGTATCTTGCCCGTTCGAGTAGCCAATTAGAATGAAGGATTGACTTCATCTTGTCCACTCGCGGATTCAGCTATATTATATATTGATCTTATTAGCCGTTTGCTTATGTTTATTCATTTTGTTACAGGGTTGACAGCCTTCGATTTTATTTCTGATTTTGAGGAGTGGATTGAATGCGGTTACTTTAACGAAGAAATCAAAGCTCGATTAAAAGGTAAACACCTTGGATGCTCGAATGTTTGAGTTTGGAGAAAACGATAGCCAAACTTTCTCTACACTCGTGATTTTCTTTTTTTTAGTTTTAAATGCTCATTATTGAGTTTCCCAGGTGGCCGGACAGCAAACGGAACAAAGACAAGAAAGGTGTTATGTAGCAGCTGCTCGCGCGGAAGAGAAGTCACCAATGGTGCCTAACCCTAACCCTAAACAATACTAAGACCCTGTTTACATGGAGTGGGGGATCCCGGTCTAGTGGGGTAAGTTTCTTTTGTTTTGTGTCCCCCAGAGCGTGAAAACAAAAGAAACCAACCCTACAAGACCGGGGTCCCCCACTCCATGTAAACAGGGTCTAAAACAATTGAAAGAATGACATGTCATTGTTTCCTTGCGACCAATCAGGAGAGACCTTACGAGCAGCTCCTACACAACTTCAAGAAAGAGTTTGAGGAATCTCAATTTCTTTTTTTGAAGTGCTTTCGCTCAGCGTCTTTGCAAATTAATTGGAACAAAAGAAAGCGTCTACAACTCCCACAAAACGGGTTGTGTTTCATATACCGGAATTTGAAATAGTTAATAAGTAACAAAGCATAGATAACATTAACAACAGATGTCGGTGTATGACAGTGGATAAAGAACGGAGCATCAATAACAAAGAAATTAAAAACAATAGATTCTGGTACATGAACGTCTAACCCACAAGATTGGCTTGGAACACCAACATCGCCACCGTTTGACTCTCATTATATTGAAACACAAATATGCCCGCCCGTTACATCATGTGAAAGCGCTGTATGCAGCGAATTTAGTTAACTAACTGAGTTTTTTCAACTTTCTTAGTCGACAACTACTAAAACGAGAAAACATCACGGTTTTTTTTTTATTATTTCTTTTAGCCTACAGTCTCAAACATGCTAGAGACCTGGTACGAGCCATAACCAAGAAAGTAAAGAACCAGCTCCCAGCTTCTACGTCACAGAGATCCCAGCCTGCTTTGCCAGGAATCGGTACTGGTCACGTGCCTCTCATGTTGCCACCTATAAAAAGGGACCGATGAGTTAAACAAGTTCAACTCGTTCCCACAAAGGCTGGAAGGCCAAGCTGAATGAACAGTTTTGCAGAGCTGGAGAGAGTTCTATAAAGCTCTGTCGTTGGGAGTGGAGAAAGCAAACAATTTGATAGTGAATTACGAAGTTGTTGTTTTCGCCTCCCGCCTAATATGTTTTTAACTGGCAATATATTTTCGGCCCTTTTTTGTTCCTCACTGTGACAATAGACCACGTTCGATATATTAAAATTCTAACATGACTCCGAGGCTTTAGGGTCAAAATTGCAAATTCACGGCTCCACTGTCTTGCAATTCCCAGAAGAGACTTAAAACTCCAAATATAGAAAAATGATCAGAAAGCCTCGGAAACATTAGAATTTTAATATATCGAACGTGGGCTAAAGAGAGAAGATATCGTTACATATGTGGCAGAAAAAAAAAACGAAAAAAATATGACTTTCCTATGCACAATTGCTCTCAGGAGCAAGACTGTAGCCCAAACTTTTCTTCCATTGTTCAACAGTGCAAATGGCCGTTTCTGTCAAGAAAGATCGTTGAAATCCAGAAATTTTTCTACCATGGTAACGTGAAATCACACTTCCTGTCTCTATTGTAATCTATCTATCCTTTTTTATTTCGCCTTTGGCTTTTTCTCGCTTGTTTCAAAACTTCCGATTAACATCCAAACGAACGTGCTCCTGATCATCTCCGAATTACACAATACGGCGCCGTCTTAAGAAAGAAACTCACACACAACCACACACACTCCACCCTACAGAGTAAAAGCAAAAATATCGAGAATTGTATTTATTTTCTTGCCAAATTAGATGTGAAAATCTCCCGTATTGATAACACAGACCAGAGCTACTGCTTCTTACAAATATTTTTATATTAACAACAGTTAATTGTTCACATTTTAAAAACCAATTATTAAAAAAAGAAAAATCGAGCCAAAGTTAGGCTCAATTTAGCCTAGAAGCAAGACATTTTGCATTAAGGGACTGAATTGAATTGTGAATTGAATTGAATTGAATTGAACCGGACTTTCTCCTCCAAATCTGTATTTTGCTTTCCATAGTTGATCTTCTTTCTCTCATTCTCGAAAGCGGGGATCACGGGCATTTTATACAGCGGGTCCATACCCTAGGTGCCAGATGTTTTTTGTTTTTTTTTTCATAATGGAGAGATTTTAAGATTCACGTTTACGCCAAAAGGCAGACGTGAATTTGTACCACATGACCAGGGTTTCCCTTATTTTCCGTTTACCCTTTATTGCTTCTGCACAGAAATATGTAGTTTTATGCTAGTTTTAACGATAGGAATCGTTCCGGACTGTTTTTATCAGTTTATTTTCTATTCTGAGAAATTCTCAACTTGAGTCTGACGTTTGCTGTTTGCGATAAACGTGAATCTTAATCTCTCTAATTATCAAAGAATGAGTACGGTTTATTTTGTCCTAGGTATTTTGAAAATGGACGTCTGGAACCAGGTGTTAGCTGGTCCAAGCCCCCACTAATTTAATATTCTACTCAATGTTACTCCCTTACTCCTTAACAGAAAAAGTACTTTTTTCACACCGGTACCAGCCTGGGTTGCTTGTGCCCGAAGTATATCCCAATAAATTTGTACTTATTTTACATACGTACTTACAAACAGTGCATTCCTAAATTTTCTTTAACCCAGCCCCAAAAGACATTGCCAGACAACACGAGATAAACATAGTAGAGCCGGAAGGATCGTAAGTTAGAGGAAGGTGCGTCTGCCTGTCTCTATAAAATACCAAAAGGACAGATTTCGTTGTTAGTGTGAATAGGGCTTCTGTTCACACATCCGAACTGGTAATTTAGGCGCGATTTCTGTAACAGAGCGCAGCTGCGCCGCCCCGATCTGTGAGATGGAAAGTCACATCGGATGCAAGAAGTATTTATTCCATACCGGATCGCTTTACGTGTCGACTCGAAAAGCTATCCGGCCATATAGCCTTACTCTTGCACCTCCAAATCCAAACTGAAAATATACGAGGTACCAAACATCAAAGAGTCCCGGGTGTGGCGGTCAGCAGTCAAAACTCCCTCCTTATCTATCGGACATCTCTGACGTACAACTCGCTTAAACGCCACAGTTATTACCTTCGATTCCTTCCTCTTTTTTAAGAAGTGTCATTACAAGACTGACGTCTGTCTAAGATGGACACAGAGTGCGCGTCCCAAGGGTGTGCGTTTTTAGTAACACAGAGTTGATAGAACCTGGGAAAGCACTCCCTTATTTGGCCTAAACGGAAATGTGCCCCTGAACTGCAGGGTCTTAAGTCTTGATCAGGAGATTCTATTTCACTGAGTATTTAGCGTCTTGAACAGAAGCCTTTAAAACATGAGTGTGAGGGATGGCGATGAGGGCTCTAAGTTTGTGGTTCCAGCAATGTAGTTTGAAAAATCACTTAACCTTTGGACAAGGAGGGTTCAAGAGGGTCCCGAAAGATCAAACATCAGCAATAGCGTTTTCTTCAGTAGCTGTTCGTTTATTCCGCGCACGAACTTTGAGACAAGTTTAGGTGATGATCAGTTTCTATGGTTACGAGATATGACGTCATAAGTAGCAGATAACGCGGCGGGTTGACAGTCCTGATGTTATTCCACTTGTTTCAACGATAAAAGGAAAACTTGTAGATAAGTGATGGAAAGTACTTATTTATGTGTTATTTTACATGTCAAGCATAGGAAAATACCAATTTTCTCCGATTATTTTTTAAATTTACCTGGTATCTAACTCTGGGTAAAATCCAATATGGCGAATATGTTTGGTGACGTCACAGGCTTCCAGCAGGGCCACCACCCATGAAGTATTATAAACCCTGTTACGCTGTATGCAGCGAATTTAATTAACTAACTGAGTTTTTCAACTTTCTTAGTCGACAACTACTAAAAAAAGAACATCACCGTTTTTTTTATTTCTTTTAGCCTACAGTCTCAAACATGCTAGAGACCTGGTACGAGCCATAACCAAGAAAGTAAAGAACCAGCTCCCAGCTTCTACGTCACAGAGATCCCAGCCTGCTTTGCCGGGAATCGGTACTGGTCACGTGCCTCTCATGTTGCCACCAATAAAAGGGACCGATGAGTTAAACAAGTTCAACTCGTTCGCTCAAAATGAATGAATGAACAGCTTTGCAGAGCTGGAGAGAGTTCTATAAAGCTCTGTCGTTGGGAGTGGAGAAAGCAAACAATTTGATGGTGAATTACGAAGTTGTTGTTTTCGCCTCCTGCCTAATATCTTTTTAAACCGGCAATATATTTTCCGTTTTTTGTTCCTCACTGTGTTCGTTTATTCCTCGCACGAACGAGACAAGTTTAGGTGATGATGTAGCAGATAACGCGGGGGGGGTTGACAACCCTGCTGTTATTCCACTTGTTTAAACGATAAAAGAAAAGCCTTTGAATAAAATGATGCAAAGTACTTATTTATGTGTTATTTTGCATGTCAAGCACAGAAAAATACTAGTTTTCTCCGGCCGTTTTTTTTAATTTACCTGATATCTAACTCTGGGTACAATCCATACATGGCGAATACGTTTGGTGACGTCAAAGGCTTCCAGCAGGGCCACCACCCATGAAGTCTTGTAAACACCATCTTACCGAGAAGATCAAAGGCTTTCCACTGAAGGTAAAATCTTTTCGAAATGCTCTAACATAACGAAAACTCGAAGGGGGGCTCCATCACACCCCCAACTCACTAACTACAATGGGGTCGAGATGACTTTGCGTGTACGTCCAAGGGTTAAACGAATCAGAGTCATAAAAAAGTTCTCATCTTAAACATGGTAAGAAAATGAACAAGGTTTTGTCTTAAACGACCTTAAACAGGGTTAGGGTTGGAAGGTCTCGTTCTAACTTACGGTAAATTCCGGACCTGTGTGACTCGAACAAAACGCTCTGCTGGTGATGTCAATCATTGGTCGTCATCCGTTAACCAATTCAGACTCAACATCCCGTGCAGGATCAGTCATCCATGGATGTTATTTTCACGATTCTGATGTTATTTTGCTTCGTTGAAGTTTATAGTTAAGATCCTATGGAAGGCATAGAAGCAACATACGAAAAACTCAAAATATCGGTTCCTTCATCCCATGGAGTTGTCGACGTCACTGTTTTAAGAAAGTCTGGGAGACCTGCAGGTACGGGCGCATTCAATTCATGATGGTACATTTATGCAATCAGATGCAATGCGGGTGGAGACCTGTACTAATTGAAAGGTTTTTCCTTTATAGAATACCAAGTTTATAACGGTTATTTGGCTTCGTCGACTGTCCATCGTCATCACTTAGAAAAGATAATACTGGTGGCTTTCGATGCAAGTATTATCACTATAACGAGAGATGTTACTGTCCTTACTCCGAACAAGTACACCGTCGACCCGGCGAGTTTAGAGGTGGATCAGTCTGAAGTATGGATTGATGCATGACTTAACACATCAGCGCGTTAGCAAACAGGAGGCTTATCTTTACTCAATGACTGGAAAAATAATCTACAGCTGAATGTACATTACTGTAATTATATAGGATTACTCGATGCAACGATTCTCACCGGTGACCTGTATGATGTACATGTTAGTCCAACCTGGCAGAGCCTGTACTGTAGATTTACAGCGATACACAAAGCGACGTAGACTTGTCGTGTAAACATATCGTGTGAGATGAATGTGTAGCGTTTAAATAGACCTTATTCACACTACTCGACATATTCGCGCCCCTTTGGTTTGATGGGATAAAAGCAATTACAAATGGTATTTCAGGGGACGGACAAGATAGAAAATTTTGCCAGTACGAGTAATCCCGTATCGAGTATAATTTGTTTATTCTCTCAAAACGAGACGACGATTTTAGTCTGTCACTGAATGTACAGTCCAAGTTTCGATAAGTTTCAGAAGTTGAAAGTCATTATATTCGCAAAAATAAAAATGCTCACTTCCACTGGGCATAATTGACCATAATTTGCCATATCGTGTTTTTCCTTCTTTGTTAAACCACGTGATCTTGCTTTTATCCCATCATTCCATTAGCGCGTGCAAAGATGGCTGAAATATAAATAAATATGTCTTCCTTAGCTGTCCGATCAGCCTTGCCTTCAGTTTTAAGTGTTATTTTGTATTGCTGATCCTGATCTACAACTTGATCTAGCTTTCCCTCGCTGCTGTTTGTCCACGTGGTCCTTGCAAGAATTGATGGTAAAGAAGGTCTATTGGCCTGGGCCGGGTTGTTCAAAGCAGGGTTAAGTTAACCCAGGGTTAGTGCGAAATTTGATTTCAGATATGAAAGCTTGAGAAGCAAATTCAGTTTTATTCTTTTTGCCTACAAGTTGATGATTGGAGGCTCTAAAAAGAAGGGAGAAAATTATCCGGGAAAATGCTTTTGAACAAAAGAAAAAAAACAGGTTAAAATTTAACCCTGGGTTAGCGCTAATCGGCTTTCGAACAACTGGGTCCTGTTTTTTTGGTTTGTTTTGTTTTATTTTATTTTCTCAGAGGTGTCCCAATTACAGCTTAGATTTCATCATTAGTAAACATGATTTGAGAGCATGAAAAGTAACCGAGACCAGGGTCTGACGAATAACGCATCTTGTTGAGCCAAACGAGAATAACGGGCAAATAATTCTTCTGTGTCAGACTTTGTGAGATGATAATGATAATGATCATAATGATGACGTTGGATATAAGAGTTTTTTTTTCTTTTTTGATCGCAGTGATTTTTCACCCACTTTAGAAACTGTCCGATAAATACTGGGCTTGGAAGAAGAACAAGTCGAGATAAGCGGTGATCACACCAAATATGAGGTACGTGATGTTCTAAAATAACCCACTCTTCAGGTCCACCTCATATTCGATTCTTGGTGCCAATCAAGGCCTTTCTCGCTTCATTAGAAATATCTGTCGTTTATATATGGAGCACCTGTACAAGCTGATTTCTGTCTAAGACAGACACCTTTTTGACCGGCGCTATGTGTCCATCTTAGAGAGATGTCCGTCTTATAGAGAGTCAACTAAAAGGAGCAAAGAAAGGCAGGGACAAACTTTAGGTATCCGTCTTAGCGAGAGGTCAGTTAATTAAGAGCTCACTTTACTTCCTTAAGAGAGAGACGCATTACATAAAGTTTTGTTTGGTTGAGAAAAAAATTCGCGCTGCTTTACAAACTACTCTGTTTAGGGTTTCACTGACTATACTTGATTGAAAACCGCGGACGAGTATCTTATAATTGTGTGGATAGCCTGTGTGCACACGCCTCTCCTCTTATTTTTTTTGTTTGTCTTTTGAATTTTAAACTTTAATTTTTATCTGAGGGAGGGGGCGTTTGTACGCAGGCTATATGGGGATATCCTTGCAATCATCCAGCGTACCAATCACCGAGAAGTATCGGTTTCTATGACCTCCCTATTACATAATTTGCCGGTTATCTTTCTCTTTTTTCAGATATACTTTGAAAGTTCATCAAGAAATAAGACGTTAAAGGCCGGATCCTGGTATGTTATTAAACTGAAACCTTGTGTAATCCCGACCAAACAACGAACGTGAACTGACGTTTTACATCTTGCATGAGCAAAAATGAATCCGTCTCCCAAGTTTGGTAACAGCCATTGTGTAGCTACCGTTAATCCTGTGACGCGTCGAGAGGATCCACTAGACCCATACTGTGCTTTTTTTGAAAATTCTTTTTGGCTTACAACCGGTTTTGTCTTTAACTAAAAATGGATCTGTGAACAGACTATATTGCTTATGATATTCATTGTTTTGTTAGCCTTTGAACAGGCCCGCTCTGTTTGGGAAGAGCGATTTTTTCACCCCTTCATCAAACAGAGAGCCTGTTCACAGGCTTATTGTTTGTCAATTTGTGATTTGAACTTGTTTTTGAGTGTATATCTGCGACGTTATTGATAGTTTGTCAGTATTATCTGATTTTTTGTTAAACTATCTATGGTGACGATATTCATCATTTGCCAATTTTATTGGAGCTTTTGCTGCTGTGGAATAATGAAATCTTTACGAATTAAGTTCCTCCTATAGTTACGAACGCTAAACAAACTTGTCGTTTTCTTTTGCCTTTAGGTTTCTGTATCAGATTTTTCCAGGTACTACACTGCTATGTCAGCGATTGTTGTTCAAAGCAGCAAAAACTGGAGAGCTGGATACTGTACAAAAACTGGTATGAAAAGTTATTTGTTGTAAATTTCTTTTTTAATGCGAGTCTCGAGGAGGAGTGGTTACAGTAAATAAATGTTAGTTAAG
Organism: Porites lutea; assembly: GCF_958299795.1. Taxonomy (NCBI): domain Eukaryota; kingdom Metazoa; phylum Cnidaria; class Anthozoa; order Scleractinia; family Poritidae; genus Porites; species Porites lutea. Next base: position 31,158,483 of record NC_133210.1, read on the forward strand.
TCGTTAAGCTAATGCCCTCTGGTGTTTGGCAAGTACTGAGCGCTTTCTAAAGGACAAAGGAGACTGCTTAGTTCAACCTTTGTATTTACCAAAATATTTTAAAAATTTACCCAGCCATTTCACGGACTCGCTGTTATCCGGAATAAAGCAAACGACAGAATGAAGTCGGAGAGACTAAGTTTAAATCGCTTGTTTAGACTTTTATTTCCCTCTCAGAAGCTTATTTATGATTCGTAAGGAAAGTACAAAGGAACATTATCAAATTAATGTTATCATTTCTAATGTAGACACGGCTAAACTTTACACCCAATAAACATGGTCAAAATAACCCTTAATCTACATATTAGTGCAAGAATGAATAGATCTGTGGAAGTCATTCAAAAAGTTCAAAATTCATGTTTTACCACTAGCTTCACAAAGGAATTCTGCTTGCACATTAACCCACCACACGCTACATCTGATGGACATACAATATTTACTTGCATGTATTATTCTTGTGTCTTTAAAAACTCGATATTAGGAATTTGAACGTTACTTTTACAAACTTCGCCTCTGCTGCAATTTCGTTTAAACTTGTGACAACTCGTTATCCTTCTATGTACGCTTTTCAATAATCAGGAAGTTAACTTACGGCCAAAAAGGTGATAAATGTCAACTATCAACAACCATATCGTACTTAAAAAGTACTTATTTACAAATACTTTTAATCGAAGTTTAGTGACGCGCGCGGCTTGATCAGTTCAAATTTCAGTTATCCTTCACGCCGGAGGCTATCATTTGAAACCATTCTTTACAGGCATTTACTTTTTGAAGTTGATTTGGGTCAGTCTCAACGAGTTTCGATTTATGTTTTAATTACCGGTAATTTATTGTGTATATGAAATGCTCTTTTAATAACATTTCTTTCAATGTGATGAAATCTTTTTAATTGCTGTCGTCTGTAGTGTAAACTAAGTACAAATTTTCATAATTCGTTAAAAAATAAGTTCGGCTCTAAACTATTTGAACGAGCCAAACTTCCTTCAGTTTGTGTTAAAGATGCAGCTAAGATATAAACAACGTTTTCGGTCTGTTCCGGAGGCCTTAAATTGCGTGCCCTCAATAGCCCTAACCCTTGAGTCGATGAAACGTGTCCGTGACGTATATATTATATATTAGGGAGCTTTTATTAGTGAACTTACGCAACAGGACGGGAGAGGGAAGAAGACGGCAAACCTTGTGTGACAAGCGTGACAATAATTTTGTTTGAAATAACTTTTCGCCAAAATTCACTTTCCTTTAAACAGATCTTTTTGTAAAAGACCAGAAAACATTGATGTTAAGTGAAGATCACGACAAAACACGTAAGAAATAGCCTTGTCACGTTTGTCACACACGAGCGTTCTGCCGTCCTCTTCTTCCTGCCGTGCTGTTGCGTAAACTCACTATTAAAACAACGACGACGGTGACGTCAGCGAAAACGTCATTGTAAAAAAGTTTCCGCTTTTCCTCAAAGTTTTTCGAGATTGTTTCAACTCGCTTTAAGTGCCAAATGCAAGCTAATTTTCCCAGAACTGGTTTCCTGAGGACCTAACCCAAGTTTAGAAGGAGAAAAAAAAAAATTAGTTGTGGTGAGTTTACTTCCTCCGTACAACGTTCCGTGAGGGAATTTCACGGTCGTAGTCATGTAGTGATGGCAAATAAATGTACGAAGAAGCGTGCTGAACGTGCGGAGTTGATGTTTTGTTAATCTAAATCTATTGCTCTTTTGACGTTTTCGTTGCCGTTTCTGTCGTCGTTGGGCTGAGAACACGCCAGAATTGCGGATAACATAGACACATTGGTATATCCCTTCAGTGTGCGTATTAACAAAGGTATTCACTGAAATTGAAATTGAAATGGAGTCCCGCGGTGTAGTGAATCGCTAATAGGCCCGTTCTTAGCTCATATTGGATGATTCATTGTCCTAGTGTTTAAAACATCACAAAGATTACTTATTGTTATATTTATCATTAGCAACATACACTACAGCATAGCTGGTGTTCCTTTCTTCTAGGGTATCTGAAGGTTAATTTTTATTTAAACCTCTCCTCATAGTCTCTTGGATTTCACTAAGTAATGAACAAACGCAACAAAAAATTAGTCAGAACGAAAAGTTGTCAAATTTATGATGTTGCTTCCCAATCAATTATTTTAGTGTGCAGATTGCGCATTTACAGCGCTGGGGAAAACAGACGTTTTTAATTGTCTGTTAACATGGAATAACGCTGGTCATTTTTTTAACAGCTTGGTAATTTGAGTTTACGAAAAGACGTAGTTAGTATTTTTGCATACTCCGAAGAAAATGACTGACCTAATGACAGGCAATCCGGAGGCCTCGAGTTTAGTTCCTTAGTCGTGAGTTCAAATTGAAAAAATCGAAAATATTTTTTTTTTGCCTTGTTCCGGCCAGTAGTATTCTTCCATTTGAATTATTTGTTTCAGAGATTTGGTCTGGCCCATAGCTTTTGTGCTGTAAATACTGCCGAGGGCAACAAAATACACTTATTTCATTTACAGAAAGCATTCTGTCCTAATTCCTTTGGTTTACTTATTGGAAAGGTCAATTGCAAATAATTACAAGTTATTAAGCAGCGAATGACTTATAATTACCGTTCGTTCGTCATGTTCCTGAGGGCGTTTGTGGGCAGCAGGTCTGTGTGCTGATCTTTGCTCTCTTGTGTCCATCTCTGGAGCCTGATGAACTACTAAGACTCGTTTCTCGTCGTCTGCTCTCATAGCAGGGTAAATCTTTATCACAAAGTACAAAAAACACGTACATTATAAATAGTTTCGTCGCGCTAACCATTTCGCCATGTTGATTGATTTGGAATCAAATAAAATTGTAAATAGGACTGTGAAACAGTTTCTTCTTAAAATGAGTTGCTTACCCTTCTTTCGTTGTACGCATTCCTATGAACCAGGGCGGGAGGTATTTTGATGCTGTTTCTTCGTAACCCTTGCCTGGTGTCTACAGGTCTTTGTACCACCATTTGGTCTCCTGCACCCAATTCAGGAGCCTGAACTGTACGTTCAATGGCATTTATCAGAGCTGAGCAAAGCTTCATCACACAGTACCCCAGAACGCACATCATTATAAGTGAAGCAACGATAACCACGTCGGTCGTCATGATAAACACTATCCTTACACGCGCTTTTAAAAATTGTCTAGTGGTTTTATCCTCTTGTATGTCCGTTCTTGATTTTCTGTCTTTTAGTGAAGAAAATTGGCAAAACTGTTCACAACTTTTCAGCCTCCTTATGAATACAATATCTGATTAGATGGACATTTTTATGGTGGTCTCGAAGCTTGCGGCCCCAAGAAATGAAAGTCCTTCAGATAATACGCAGGTTTATGTTATGATATTGGGAAGTCTCGAGGCTTTTATTGGTCAATCACGTAAGAGGGGGCGAAGAGAGATCATGTGCGCGACTTTATTTTGACAGTTATGACGAGTAAAAGTGGGGCACTAGCCATATATGCACGTGGTCATCGGTTAATCATTAATGATAGTATTATACAGCATTGAAGACATTGAAATGTTTACTGGGAGGCATGTTTTCCTATGTGTGGTCATGTAAATTGCAATAAAAGCAACATTTCTTTCATTATTGCAGTTAAGTTTTGCTTTACGAGCAACGTGTACTTTCGAGGGTGTTTATTTTTGAAGCGGAAGTGTCTATTGTTTCTATTTTTATATCGACCTTCTTTAACCAAGCAAGGCAAAGCATAGGGTAAGGTATAATGACTTTGATGTAATCTATTCATTTTTTTGTATTTTGTGGACAATTGTTAGGATTAGGCTTATAGTTAGGCGATGGTTGTATTCCCGCAGAGTACCATTCTACTACAGAAGTAGCACAGCGTTTGGGCAGGTTCACAGTTCATGGTTCTTGACGATTGTCTATCTTTGGCTTCTACCGCAGAATTAGCATCATAAACGTTAACTGTAGTTGAATAAGAAAACTATATTCACTCCAATTTGAATATGAATGTAGCAGAACATTTAATTATTGAGAATGTAAAGAGAAAACCTATGAAACTCCTCTGAAAATGAATATAAATGAGAGAACAAGGCTATAGTTTTGAGGTGCATGTATAAGAAGAAAAATTAATGCTATAGCTGAAAGCTCCCCTAACATACAAGGCCACATATGTATTACGATAGATGACGATAAACTGAGGAAATAAAAAAATGTTAACATTTGAAGGAAGTAATTTATAAGTAAAACATATTTTGAAAAGCATCGTGTGAAAGTTGAGCGACGAAGCCAAGACAAGGGTTGCTTTTTAAACCGGAACTGATGGAACGCGGTTTGTTTCACTCTATATAAAGTCAAACCTGTATTAAGCGGTCACCCTCTATTAAGCGGTCGCCTGTCAAAGTCCCGGAAATCGCTTCCCTTATTGACTGTAAACCTGACCTCCATAAAAACGGACGCGTTAACCCTTTCTAAGGTCCCAAAGTGCTGATTTTATTATTTTCACCTGTATTAAACGGTCACTTTGTTTACAAAAAGTAAATTCTGGGAGTCAAGTACAGCAAAGTTAAAATCACAAGTGTAACTTGTTTCCACAAATGTCTCGAAATCAACTGTCTGAACAGGGACGTTCGGTTATTTTTAACCGTAGTGTCAACATTGAACATCAAATTGATCTTTAACTAGCTTCTCTTTTAACCAATTGCACGAAAATTGTCCCCTCCAAAATGATATTCGTAAGGCACTTCTAAACCATAACCAGCTCCTTGGTTAACACGCTTTCCTTTAATAATGACCCCGGCAGAAATTATCTGAGGCACAAAAGACCTCACATACAGTTTTGGATGAACAAGTGTACTACGTTTACTTGGCGTCTACTCCACTTGGTTTCTGTTTTCTTTGTATTGTTATAGTTACTGTTTTTTAAAATCACCAGGCGAGTATTTGTAATTTAAAAATACAAAAGATGATCAAGTATCAAATAAAATGCCATTCCCACTAACCCTGAAGTTGAATTTTACGATTCCTGTGTTAAGCGGTCAACCTGTATTAAGCGGTCACTTAGTCATTCCCCGTGGGTGACCGCTTAATACAGGCTTAGCCTGTTCCAGGCGTTCAGATAGTAGATCGCGGGAGAAAAATTCACTTACCGCCGCGCTCTCCCTGAAGGCCTGGAACAGGCTTTACAGGTTTGACTGTATGTTCAAGTTATATTAACGACAGCAACAAATTTGGGGTTTGTCACCCGGTGTAGAGAAGCCATCACTGCTTTTCGTCAGCCAATGAAAAAATTAATGGAAAAAAGAACGTAACAAAGTACCAAGGCAAGGGTTGCTTTTGTTATTGCACGATGGGATTTTCAGTCATTTCAAGGTTGTAGTTTTACTTTTCCCAAATAATTTCCAGATGCATGGGAAACTTGCATTGAATAATAACTGTGCATTTAAGCTATTTTTCCGATGAAGAAATTGCAGAAATCGATATAGTTTTTCGACTGGTTTTTGTTTCACTGACATATCTCAGTGAATCCACGTTTTTCACTAAACCGTAAAAAGTCCCTCGATCCTTAATTGCCCAGGCCGCTATTATTAGCAAAATTAGTGTTCAGTAAATTTTACAATTTGTGGTAATTAAAAATAATCCACGGGCAATTGTTGCGTGATATTGTGACTCCAGTGAAAAATTATTTTGAGTATTAAGTGGTTTATCATGATTTTCAAAAATATGCAACGTTGCCTTTTTTACATCGTCATTTTAAGATGAATACGGAACAATAAAGTATCTAAAGCAGTTCGTTTTGAATGAAACCCGTTGCATTAAAAAAAAAATGAGAACTGGCTTTGGTATACATCAATTGTACCTAAGTATCACTCGATTGATTAAGTTCCTTTGGAAAGCAATCACTGCTCTGCTTTGTCAAGGTTTAGCTGCCAGGCGGAATTTTACCGGCTGTTATCATGATCACGTACTGAATAGCTGAACTTTTTCTTTAGAATTGCAAGAAGACCGTGTGGTGGTGGTTCCCATGGCAACAAGTCGTTTTGTGTTTTGACTCCTCTTATAACTATAAGTCGTTAAAATTTAATTCTGTTATGTATATCAAATATAAACATATTTATCTACATCTCAGTACAAATAACGGCGTAATGCTATGATAAGCATGAGTTTAAGACTTTTTTTTTTCAGAAGGCAAATACTTTAACGCATTTCCATTGACGTCATCCTACGACCAACGCGATTGCTGCGTGACTAGACTGCAAAACAGTCTGTATTTTTGCGTATTCAAATACGCGCGAACAGTCAAACAAAAGGTCTGGAACGACGCTGAAAACGGAGAGCGAGACGGGGAGAGACGGTTCAGAGTTTTCCCTCTCGCCTCACACGCCCTACGTCACAAATCTTTGTGAAAAAATATAGAACGATGATCATCATTGTAAGTAAAAGCAGGTTTGGATCCATTTCCATAAGCTCTGCTCTTTCTTTCTGTTCACTGACGTTGAAACACAAAATATCGTTATGTACAGAGCCGCAAGTTATGTTCCACAGCAGTGATCTGACAACGTGGCGGGACTAGGACTAAGTTTTTTTTTACCCAAAACACGAGTGTTTTGCTTTGTGATTTAGCGTTTGGATCCATGCTCCAATAAGATCTGACGAGTTTGCACACGAGTAATTTGAACGCCCTTAGTTAGTGACTTCATTCTTCTTCGGCACGCAACAGATAAACTGAAAGTCTCTCAGACAACACATAACTTGTATGTTAGTGCCCGATACACGCTCCAGTGAAGTTACTGATATTTTAAGAACCGCCCCAGCAGCTCAGTCACGGTGTCGTTACAAGTCTGGGGCCGTGTTGGTTATTTCAAGAGAAGTTTCCTTTTCGACCAGAAATAACATTGAGTAAACTTACTCTGCATTAAAGCGGCCTTCCCACGAACGAAATGGCAGAAGTTGATTTATTTTTTCGAGGCCTTACAATACAATACAATACATTTATTAATTCTCCCAATAGGGTTTTTTAGAATCAGTTAATATTACAAGAAAAATAGAAAAAATTTAAAGATGTATCGGAAAACTAATGATAATAGTGTTTACAATTTTACAAAATGATAGAATAAAGTGCTATGGACTATCAAAACTAAGCGCAACTGATTTCAACTCTAGCTTTCTTCTTAGAACATTGAATAGATGTAGAGTTTCTTGTCTGACCACAGTAATGCTGTTCCATTTTGCTACTGCCCTGTAGAAAAACGAACGCTGAGCAATTGCTGTGCGACATTTGGGAAAGCTAAGTTGATCTCTATTTCTCCAGTGTTGTACTCGTACGTTTTCTTGAGCACTCTGTAAGCTTTGAACTCTTAAATACGAGCTTTATGACTTATTTCTTCTTATTATATTGTATCTAGTAAATAAATCACCTTGCGTACGTAAAACTAGATAGTTGCGTTTATAACAGACATAAAATTGCAAATCCTAGTGCTAATTTATTGTTAGTCAATCACTAGTTTTGATATTTATAGCTTGTCATTGATTTTTATTGCGTGTGAAATAAAAATATGCTCGCACATGGATTATCAGAAGGCTTTTTTGCGGTTAACCGCAATTCCGGCGGTCGGTATTGCGGTTAACCACAAGTAGAATGTGTTCCGTGTTTTGGTTGTGCAGCGGTAAATGAACGGTCAAAAAGAAGAACCGAGGAAGGGCGTGTATCATTATGATTTTTAGCCAGTTAAATGACTGAGCTTTCTATGAATCATTGAAAGAAAAAGGCAAGATTTTTTGTACACGTATACACAGTGCGTGCTCGCACGCGGATTATCTTCAGAAGGCCCTTTGGCGTTTAACCGCAATTTCGACCGCAAAAGACACAACGGCCATTGCGGTCAGAATTGCGGTTAACCGCAAGTCGATATGTTCCGTGTTTTGTTTGCGCGGCGGTGAATGAACGGTCACTAAGAAGAATCGACAAAGGCCGTGTATCGTTATGATGTTTAGCCAGTTGAGGGTAGCCTGTTCCAGGCTCCGAGATGGTGGTGGAAAGTCGTTCAGTAATAAGAAATGCGAAAAACGCGCGGGGCTGGGGAGAGACAGGGGTCGTTTTTAATACGTTCCCACTATACTATCTGAGAGCCTGGCACAGGCTAGTTGAGGGACTTTGAACTTTCTATGATTTCTGCAATGCGCTAAGTCGTAAGTCCTATAAGAAACGTTTTTCAAATGTTGAGAAGTAGAGACTGAGTCTGTGTAAGAGCTGGATGTAGGTTTTCCGCCAACGTGCTGCAGTAACAATCAAGTCGTTTTGACTGATCGGGGCTTTCACCCATCATTACTCGTCAACAACAGAAAATGAAAAGATTAAAAGTCGTTGAAAGAAAAAGGCAAGAGTTTTTGTACACGTATACACACTGTCTTTCTTCAGTGATCATTACGTACTTCTACTTTATTGTGACCACTACATGATATGCTTCAAAAATTATTCAGGAAGGGCATTGAAGGGCATCTTTTTTGCAAGCACTCATTGTACGTTGTTATTCATCAAGTGTCTCAAGGAATGGACCATTAGAAAACTTTATAGGGAGGGGGGGGGGGTGGCAGGCGAAGTACCAAAAAAATATTCGCGCAAGGGAAAATTAAATGAAAAAAATTCATGCACGCCAATTAACCGTAAAAAATATCCATGCTACGGCCTAAAAAAAAATTCGTACAAGGAATTTGCGAACGAAAAAAAAATCCTGCCGCTCGAAAATTCCCCACCCCTTCTTCATAATGTTTTTAATGGTACGTCCCTAAAGACATAAAGTCATTTACGCTGAGGCAATTTAGTGAATTTCGTTTATAACGTGATCCTCTAAGTATTACTTTAGGTTTTGCCTCACTTAAAATGCCATGAGATAAAGGCACTATTCTCTTGTAAGACTGTTTCAACTGTTTATTGACTATTTCAAATTTTACAAGCAATATCCCGACTGCTAGTAGTTAGCAGTTAGTCAGTCGAGGCGAGCAGTGGTTACACTTATTTTATATATTTATATATGGCTCACAAGCAAGACTAGAGGAAAAGAGCAAAAAATAAATTAAATTAAGTTTACAATCTTGTATTTTGCAATTGTAAGAAGCCGAGTTTTCAAGACTAATCTATTTTAACGTGTTTTTTTCTGCTTTGCAAAGCTAAGTTGAACCCTTTAGTAGAATAAATCAACGTCGAGCAAATGAAGCAGGATATGGTTCACTCGGTTGAAATTCAGCAGCTTATAAGTTTTTGCTTTTGATCTGATTGAGATTATCCCATCACTTTTGAACAGAAATACAAAGCAACCACCACACTACCCGATATACGTTTAAAAACCGTACATGACAGATGTGGAAAAATGTGCGTGATAGTACACGCTTCATGTACATAAGATTATCACACTAGTCAACAACGTGTTGAAAATAACCCTATATAACCACAGCAACTGACGTCTTGTTGAACCGGAAGTGACTTTTTGTATTCTTGGGCA
>NC_133210.1:31175482-31210482 GCF_958299795.1 Porites lutea
CTCTTTGATCGCTAGGACGGGTGGAGCTATCTCTTGGTAGTTCCAAGTTTGACTTGTTCACATTTCCTCTTAACAGTGGAATTTGCCATTTTTTCTATCATTATTTCTAGTTATTAACGATAATCAATAGTCATGTTGACTGTTGCATTGTTTTGTCTCAGACCCTGCTCTCCGAGGGTGTAGACGTGAATATTTTAGATTACAAAGGAGCCACGCCCCTTCACAGAGCCAAAGATGCCGCAACTGTCGAGGTAACCTGGCGCTTCTGTTTACGTCCGATTATTCGTTTTTTGTTATTGTTGTAGTTGTGTGTTTTCTTTTTCCAACACTTTTCCGCCCATCCGGAAAATACTTTTACTTGACGTTGATGAAAGCTAACAACAATCTTCAGTGTGCATAACTTAGTGTTATTTACTAATAAATTGTGGCTTTATTAAGAAAGCCGTGATTAGACCTCTCCAAATCACCATGATACCTTCATCTAACTCAGTGCTAATGTTTATATCGTTTTCTTTTGTAGCTACTCCTTGAGGCAGAATCAAATATTGACAGTGAAGACCACGATGGCAACACACCACTGCATGTAAAATGTTATGGCGAGAGCGGAGAACCTACAGACTTAGAATGCATTGAGAAAATGGTAAGATTAACCACAGCGCTACAAACCTCCACGCACAGCAAATCACATAACACGTCAAAAGTTCGAAACGCCTGATCCCCTCTCATATTCAAACACCTGCTTCACAGGCTACGAGTTCCCTTCAAGTTGACTACGTTTTTTAATTTGTATCTTCAACAGCTGATGAAAGAAACCCCACTAAACATCAGAAACAACCGAGTAAGTATAAAATACGGAACCTGAACGATTTTGCTTACGAGCACAGGCAGGGGACGTGTTTCCTATGCCTTGATATCAACCGGGATATGGTTTTTATCCATGTGGTTATTCTAGCCGGTAGGGACTTGCGAAGTCGTTTCATATCCTCTCGTATCTACGGCTACAAGTTTGGGTGATGTAGTAATTCCTGTACCAATCCCCCACTCCCAATTTCCAAGGGAACAACTTTGAGGACGAGTTTGCTCGTTTTTAGAGTCTCCTTTCTTCATCCTCTCACGTGCTTCATGGAAGGGAAGGAGAAAGGCCCCGGGGACAAGTTTTTTGTGGCACGCTGGAAACGGTTTATCGTTAAGTCTAATATTGCGTCCACTATCCGTGTCTCGACGTTGCTTACATCTCGAAACGGCCCTGTCATAGCACGGCAAAGTCTCTCCGGGCTTTATGAGTTTTTCACTCCGCCTTCTGTTACTAGTTTCTGTCATTTTCGTTGTGTCGCTTTTACTGAAGTATTACAATCGCGTTGATCTAAAAGTACGATGATGTAAACCATTGTTGGGGCTCCGTGATCTTTGTTATACTTTCCAACAATAGTATTGACGCTATTTTTTTAGGATTTAATGCCGATTCACTGTTGTGCCATGCAAGGTCGGATGGACGCCATTCAAGCCTTGCTCTCCTTTGACCCTTAAGAGAGCATAAAACGAAACTTGGAAATGGAGAGTGAGGTACTTAAAAGCGACAATTACCCAGCGGTTTTTTTCTGCACATTGCAATGTCAACCACGCCAAACACATCGCGTGCGTATCGCATTACCCAATCTGAGAGACCAACAAATAGTTTAAAGGAAAGCACACCCCCCACGTGAGGAAGGTCTCACCCCTCTGATTGGTTGAAAAAGAAGTACCGGACATCTCAACCGATCACAAAGCGCTTAGCTTACCAATCTTCAATGTCATTTTTGCTCCCAGAGTCTATCAGAAAAAAAAAACGAAACCCTCTGCAAAGCAGGCTGCACAAATATTTTAGATTCGAATGCTTATCGATGCCCTCTCTGTATATTACAGAAAAACCCGCCCAGCTTACTTCACTTGTCTGTAGCCAACGACTTTCTTGACTGTGCAAAATGGTACGTATATTAGAAAATAATAATAATATTTAATAATAATTAATTATCATTAATAATTAATATTAATAATTAATTAATAATATTTATTAATTATAATTAATATTAATTATTAATAATAATTTTTAATTAATTAATTTATAATTACTAATAGTAGTATTTAATAATAATAATTAATAATAATAATGATATTAGAAAAAGTAAAAGCAACATATTTACTGAACAGTTCAACCTCTCCATAACAGCCACCTTAGGGATAGAAAAAGTGGCCGTTGTAGAAAAGTTTAAACAAGAGTCAATGTAAGGACTGTCCGCCAAAAAAGTGGCCCTTGTAGAGAGGTGGCGGTTGTGGAGAGCCAGCCGTTGGGGGAGGCTCGACTGTAATTAAAATAACATAGGGGCATCCTTGGGCACGGTAAAAGTCACTCGAGAATAATTAAAAGAGTTCAAAAATTTCCATGGTTTAAAGACAATGGTTAGGGTTCTGGAAATGTTAAGTTAATGACCGGTGTCAGCGAATAAGTTGTTGGGTTTTTCGGGTGCAATATTCAGATCAGATTCAGATCATTTGCATTCTTATCTTAGGTTGGCGGAGAACAAATTCGAATTTAAAGAAAAGGAAACAGATCTTCTTGTTCATAAGATCTTACTTGAGGAAGTTCCATGGTAAGTTAAATCCAAAAAATCTCCGAAGAACAAGTATGTCTACCGTTTAAACTATTTTTCACTGTCTCGATTTCGTGAGAAAATCTACACCATCTTGTATCACATGCGAGTTGATTTTTTAGTTAGCGAACGTTCAATTTGTTTCGTGAATAAGAAACAAAAAGTTCCAATTGCGGGAAATTTTGACGGGGCTGGTTGTAAGAGAGCTCAGACTCAGAGCCGAAGCTACCCATAGGCAAGGTACGTACGTTCGTACCTGTAAACGTCGAAGATACAAAAATAACACTTCGTAATAACAAAAATCAAAACGGTAATGATTAGGAAAAAAAAGTAAATAATAATTTAAAAGCAAAACTTTAAAATGATCAGTTCATTTAACTTTGTTATCTCTTTAAAATCTTTTAATCTAAGAAAAGGCTTCTATACAAGCGCGGACTGATGATATAGATAATTAGGAAAAGGAGGGTTACAATAGTGACTAGAATGACTGATATCACTGGAATGAATGCACTTGGATGATTGAGTTAACCAGAGTCACTAGCATGACAAACATGACAAGGACGACTAGGCATGACCGGGGTGACTGGAGTGACTGGTATAACTTAGTATAACTAGGATGACTAGGGATAAATAGGGATGACTGGGATCAGTAGCTAGGGATGAGTAGGGACGACTAGGAATGACTAGGAATGACGGGGAATGACTAGCGATTACTAGGGATGACTGCGATAACTAGAGATGACTAAGGATGACTATGAACACTAGCGATGACTAGGGATGACCAGGGATGACTGGGATAACTAGGGACGACTTGGATGACTAGGGATGACTAGGGATCACTAATGATGACTGGGATGACTAGGGAAGAATAAGAATACTAGGAATGAATAGGGATGACTAGGGATGATTAGGGATGACTGGGATGACTAGGGATGACTAAGCATGACTAGGCATGACTGGGATGACTTGGGATGACTGGGGTAGACTTGGATAACTAAGAATGACTAAGGATGACTGGGATGACTAGGGATGACTGGACTGACTTTGGATGACTAGGGATGACTAGAGATGACTAGGGATGACTAGGGATAACTGGGATGACTTGGGATGACTAGGGAAGACTAGGGATCACTGGAATAACTTGGGATGACTAGTGATGACTAGGGATGACTGGAATGACTAGGGATGACTAGTGATGACTAGGGATCACTGGGATAACTAGGGACGACAAGGGATGACTAGAATGACTGGGATGACTAGGGATGACTAGGGATGACTGGGACGACTAGGGATGACTAGGGATTACCAGGGATGACTAGGGATGACTGGGATGACTAGGGATGACTAGGGATGACTGGGATGACTAGGGATGACTAGGGATGACTAGGGATGACTGGGATGACTAAGGATGACTAGGGATGACTAGGGATGACTGAGATGACTAGGGATGACAAGGGATGACTAGGGATGAAAAAGGGATGACTGAGATCACTAGGGATTACTAGGGATGACTAGAAATGACAAGGGATGACTGCCATGACTTGGGATGACTAGGGATGACAGGGATGACTAGGGAAGACAGGGATGACTAGGGATGACTAGGGATAACTAGGGATGACTGGGATGACTTGGGATGACTTGGATGACTAGGGATGACTAGGGATGACTAGGGATGACTGGGATAACTTAAGATGACTTGGGATGACTAGGAATGACTGGGATGACAAAGGATGAATAGGGATGACTAGGGATGACTAGGGATGACTGGGATGACTAGGGATGACTAGGGATGACTAGGGATGACTGGGATGACTTGGGATGACTAGGGATGACCAGGAAATGACTAGGGATGACTGGGATGACTAGGGATGACTAGGGATGACTGGGGATGACTAAGGATGATTGGGATGACTTGGGATGACTAGGGATGACTTGGATGACTAGGGATGACTAGGAATGACTGGGATGACTAGAGATGACTAAGGATGACTGGGATGACTTGGGATGACTAGGGATGACTGGGATGACTTGGGATGACTAGGGATGACTGGGATGACTAGGGATGACTAGGGATGACTGGGATGACTAGGGATGACTAGGGATGACTGGGATGACTGGGATGACTAGAGATGACTAAGGATGACTGGGATGACTTGGGATGACTAGGGATGACTGGGATGACTAGGGATGACTAGGGTTGACTGGGATAACTAGGGATGACTAGGGATGACTGGGATGACTAGGGATGACTAGGGATGACTGGGATGACTAGGGATGACTAGGGATGACTATGATGACTTGGGATGACTAGGGATGACCAGGGATGACTAGGGATGACTGGGATGACTAGGGATGACTAGGGATGACTGGGATGACTAGGGATGACTAGGGATGACTAAGGATGATTGGGATGACTTGGGATGACTAGGGATGACTTGGATGACTAGGGATGACTGGGAATGTCTGGGATGACTAGGGATGACTGGACAAACTTTGGATGACTAGGAATCACTAGTGATGACTAGGGATGACTAGGGATGACTGGGATGACTTGGGATGACTAGGGATGACTAGGGATGACTGGGATGACTAGGGATGACTAGGGATGACTAGGGATGACTGGGATGACTTGGGATGACTAGGGATGACTGGGATGACTAGGGATGACTACGGATGACTAGGGATGACTGGGATGACTTGGGATGACTAGGGATGACTGGGATGACTAGGGATGACTAGGGATGACTAGGGATGACTGGGATGACTAGGGATGACAAGGAATGACTGTGATGACTAGGGATTACTACGGATGACTAGGGATGACAAGGGATGACTGGCATGACTTGGGATGACTAGGGATGACTGGCATGACTAGAGATGACAAGGGATGACTGGGATGACTTGGCATGACTGGGGATGACTGGGATGACTAGGGATGACTAGGGATGACTGGGATGACATGGGATGACTAGGGATGACTGGGATGACTAGGGATGACTTGGCATGACTAGGGATGACTAGGGATGACTACGGATGACTCGGGATAACTGGGATGACTAGGGATGACTAGGGATGACAAGGGATGACTAGGGATGACTGGGGATGACTGGGATGACAAGGGATGACTAGGGATGACTGGGATGAGTAGGGATGACTAGGGATGACTGGGATGACTAGGGATGACTAGGGATGACTGGGATGACTAGGGATGACTAAGGATGACTGGGATGACTTGGGATGACTAGGGATGACTGGGATAACTAGGGATGACTAGGGATGACTGGGATGACTAGGGATGACTAGGGATGACTGGGATGACTAGGGATGACTAGGGATGACTGGGATGAGTAGGGATGACTAAGGATGACTGGGATGACTTGGGATGACTAGGGATGACTGGGATGACTAGAGATGACTAAGGATGACTAGGGATGACTAGGGATGACTAGGGATGACTGGGATGACTAGGGATGACTAGGGATGACTGGGATGAGTAGGGATGACTAAGGATGACTGGGATGACTTGGGATGACTACGGATGACTTGGATGACTAGAGATGACTAAGGATGACTAGGGATGACTAGAGATGACTAGGGATGACTAGGGATAACTGGGATGACTTGGGATGACTAGGGAAGACTAGGGATCACTGGAATAACTTGGGATGACTAGTCATGACTAGGGATGACTGGAATGACTAGGGATGACTAGTGATGACTAGGGATGACTGGGATGACTAGGGACGACTAGGGATGACTAGAATGACTGGGATGACTAGGGATGACTAGGGATGACTGGGACGACTGGGGATGACTAGGGATTACTAGGGATGACTAGGGATGACTGGGATGACTAGGGATGACTAGGGATGACTGGGATGACTAGAGATGACTAGGGATGACTAGGGATGACTGGGATGACTAAGGATGACTAGGGATGACAAGGGATGACTGGGAGGACTATGGATTACTAGGGATGACTAGAAATGACAAGGGATGACTGCCATGACTTGGGATGACTAGGGATGACAGGGATGACTAGGGAAGACAGGGATTACTAGAGATGACTAGGGATGACTAGGGATAACTGGGATGACTTGGGATGACTGGCATGACTAGGGATGACTAGGGATGACTAGGGATGACTGGGATGACTTAAGATGACTTGGGATAACTAAGAATGACTGGGATGACAAAGGATGAATAGGGATGACTAGGGATGACTAGGGATGACTGGGATGACTAGGGATGACTAGGGATGACTGGGATGACTAGGGATGACTTGGAATGACTAGGGATGACTAGGGATGACTACGGATGACTCGGGATAACTGGGATGACTAGGGATGACTAGGGATGACAAGGGATGACTAGGGATGACTGGGGATGACTGGGATGACAAGGGATGACTAGGGATGACTGGGATGAGTAGGGATGACTGGGATGACTAGGGATGACTAGGGATGACTGGGATGACTACGGATGACTAGTGATGACTGGGATGACTTGGGATGACTAGGGATGACTGGGATAACTAGGGATGACTAGGGATGACTGGGATGACTAGGGATGACTAGGGATGACTGGGATGACTAGGGATGACTAGGGATGACTGGGATGAGTAGGGATGACTAAGGATGACTGGGATGACTTGGGATGACTAGGGATGACTGGGATGAGTAGGGATGACTGGGATGACCAGGGATGACTAGGGATGACTGGGATGACTAGGGATGACTAGGGATGACTGGGATGACTAGGAATGACTAGGGATGCCTTAGGATGATTGGGATGACCTGGGATGACTAGGGATGACTTGGATGACTAGGGATGACTAGGGATGACTGGGATGACTATGGATGACTAGGGATGACTGGAATGACTGGGATGACTTGGGATGACTAGGGATGACTGGGATGACTAGGGATAACTAGGGATGACTAGGGATGACTGGGATGACTTGGGATGACTAGGGATGACTGGGATGACTAGGGATGACTAGGAATCACTAGGGATGACTGGGATGACTAGGGATGACAAGGGATGACTGTGATGACTAGGGATTACTACGGATGACTAGGGATGACTAGGGATGACTGGCATGACTTGGGATGACTAGGGATGACTGGCATAACTAGGGATGACAAGGGATGACTGGGATGACTTGGGATGACTGGGGATGACTGGGATGACTAGGGATGACTGGGATGACTAGCGATCACTAGGGATGACTAGGGATGACTTGGGATGACTAGGGATGACTGGGATGACTAGGGATGACTTGCCATGACTAGGGATGACTAGGGATGACTACGGATGACTCGGGATAACTGGGATGACTAGGGATGACTAGGGATGACAAGGGATGACTAGGGATGACTGGGGATGACTGGGATGACAAGAGATGACTAGGGATGACTGGGATGAGTAGGGATGACTAGGGATGACTGGGATGACTAGGGATGACTAGGGATGACTGGGATGACTAGGGATGACTAAGGATGACTGGGATGACTTGGGATGACTAGGGATGACTGGGATAACTAGGGATGACTAGGGATGACTGGGATGACTAGGGATGACTAGGGATGACTGGGATGACTAGGGATGACTAGGGATGACTGGGATGAGTAGGGATGACTAAGGATGACTGGGATGACTTGGGATGACTAGGGATGACTGGGATGACTAGAGATGACTAAGGATGACTAATGACTAGGGATGACTAGGGATGACTGGGATGACTAGGGATGACTAGGGATGACTGGGATGAGTAGGGATGACTAAGGATGACTGGGATGAATTGGGATGACTACGGATGACTGGGATGACTAGAGATGACTAAGGATGACTAGGGATGACTAGAGATGACTAGGGATGACTACGGATAACTGGGATGACGTGGGATGACTAGGGAAGACTAGGGATCACTGGAATAACTTGGGATGACTAGTCATGACTAGGGATGACTGGAATGACTAGGGATGACTAGTGATGACAAGGATGACTAGGGAAGAAAGGGATGACTAGGGATGACTTGGGATGACTAGGGATGACTGGGATGACTAGGGATGACTACGGATGACTAGGGATGACTGGGATGACTTGGGATGACTAGGGATGACTGGGATGACTAGGGATGACTAGGGATCACTAGGGATGACTGGGATGACTACGGATGACAAGGGATGACTAGGGATGACTAGCGATGACTGGGATGACTAGAGATGACTAAGGATGACTAGGGATGACTAGGGATGACTAGCGATGACTGGGATGACTAGGGATGACTAGGGATGACTGGAATGAGTAGGGATGACTAAGGATGACTGGGATGACTTGGGATGACTAGGGATGACTGGGATGACTAGAGATGACTAAGGATGACTAGGGATGACTAGAGATGACTAGGGATGACTAGGGATAACTGGGATGACTTGGGATGACTAGGGAAGACTAGGGAGCACTGGAATAACTTGGGATGACTAGCGATGACTAGGGATGACTGGAATGACTAGGGATGACTAGTGATGACAAGGGATGACTGGGATGATTAGGGATGACTAGGGATTACTATGGATGACTAGGAATGACTGGGATGACTAGGGATGACTAGGGATGACTGGGATGACTAGAGATGACTGGGATGACTAGAGATGATTAGGGATGACTAGGGATGACTGGGATGACTAAAGATGACTAGGGATGACTAGGGATGACTGAGATGACTAGGGATGACAAGGGATGACTAGGGATGACAAGGGATGACTTGGATGACTAGGGATTACTAGGGATGACTAGAAATGAGAAGGGATGACTGCCATGACTCGGGATGACTAGGGATGACAAGGATGACTAGGGAAGACAGGGATGACTAGGGATGACTAGGGATGACTAGGGATAACTGGGATGACTTGGGATCACTGGGATGACTAGGGATGACTAGGGATGACTAGGGATGACTGGGATGACTTAAGATGACTTGGGATGACTAGGGATTACTGGGATGACTAGGGATGACTACGGATGACTGGGATCACTTGGGATGACTACGGATAACTGGGATGACTAGGGATGACTAGGGATGCCTAGGAATGAGTAGGGATGACTAGGGATGACTAGGGATGACTACGGATAACTGGGATGACTTGGGATGACTACGATGACTTTGATGACTAGGGATGACTACGGATGACTAGGGATGACTACGGATGACTAGGGATGACTAGGGCTCACTAGGGATGACTCGGATGACTTGGGATGACTAGGGATGACTGGGATGACTAGGGATGACTACGGATGACTAGGGAAGACTAGGGAGGACTGTTATGACTAGGGATGACTAGGGATGACTGTGCTGACTAGGGATTACAATGGATAACTAGGGATGACTAGGGATGACTGGCATGACTTGGGATGACTAGGGATGACTGGATTGACTAGGGATGACTACGGATGATTGGGATGACTTGGGATGACTGGGGATGACTGGGATGACTAGGGATGACTAGGGATGACTGGGATGACTAGGGATGGCTAGGGATGACAAGGGATGACTAGGGATGACTAGGGATGACTGGGATGACTAGGGATGACTAGGGATGACTAGGGATGACTGGGATGACGTTTGATGACTTGGTATGACTAGGAATGATTGGGATGACTAGGGTTCCCTAGGGATGACTAGGGATGACTAGGGATGACTAGGGATGACTGGGATGACTAGAGATGACAAAGGATTACTAGGGATGACTGCGATAACTTGGGTTGACTAGGGATGACTGGGATAACTAGGGATGACTGGGGATGACTGGGATGACTTGGGATGACTAGGGATGACTAGGAATGACTGGGATAACTGGGATGACTAGGGATGACTAGGGATAACTGGGATGACTAGGGATGGTTGGGATGTCTTGGGATGACTAGGATAACTTGGATGACTACGGATGACTACGGATGACTGGGATGACTAGGGATGAGTGGGATGACTTGGGATTACTAGGGTTGACTGGGATGACTTTAATGACTAGGGATGACTAGGGATTACTAGGGATGACTGGGATGACCTGGGATGACTTGGGATGACTATGGATGACTGGGATGACTAGGGATGACTACGGATGACTGGGAAGACTAGGGATGACTGAACTGACATTGGCTGACTAGGGATGACTAGTGATGACTAGGGATGACTTGGGATGACTGGGATGACTTAAGATGACTAGGGATGACTAGGGATGACTGGGATGACTAGAGATGACTAGGGATTACTAGGAATGACTGGGATGACTTGGGATGACTAGGGATGACTAGGGATGACTGGGATAAATAGGCATGACTAGGGATGAATGGGATGACTTGGTATGACTAGGGATGACTGGAATGACTTGGGATGACTAGGGATGACTAGGGATGACTGGGATGACTAGGGATGACTGGGATGACTAGGGATGACTAGGGATGACTGGGATGACTTGGGATGACTAGGGATGACTGGAATGACTAGGGATGACTACGGATGATTGGGATGCCTCGGGATGACTGGGGATGACTGGGATGACTAGGGATGACAAGGGATGACTGGGATGACTAGGGATGACTAGGGATGACAAGGGATGACTTGGGATGACTAGGGATGACTGGGATGACTAGGGATGACTTGGAATGACTAAGAATGACTAGGGATGACTAGGGATGACTGGGATCACTAGGGATGACTAGGGATGACTGGGATGACTAGGGATTACTAGGATGACTAGGGATGACTAGGGATAACTCGCATGACTTGGGATAACTAGGGATGACTAGGGATGACTGGGATGACTTGGAATGACGAGGGATGACTGGGATGACTAGGGATGACTAGGGATGACTGGGATGACGTGGGATGACTTGGTATGACTAGGAATGATTGGGATGACTAGTAATCCCTAGGGATGATTAGGGATGACTAAGGATGACTAGGGATGACTGGGATGACTAGGGATGACAAAGGATTACTAGGGATGACTGCGATAACTTGGGATGACTAGGGATGACTGGGATGATTAGGGATGAGTGGGATGACTAGGGATGACTGGGATGACTAGAGATGACTAGGGATTACTAGTTATGACTGGGATGACTTGGGATGACTAAGGATGACTAGGGATGACTAGGATGACTAGGCATGACTAGGGATGACTGCGATGACTTGTGATGACTAGGGTTGACTGGGATGAGTAGGGACGAATTGGGATGACTAGGGATGACTTGGGATGACAAGGGATGATTAGGGATAACTGGGATGACTAGGGATGACTAGGGATTACTAAGGATGACTGGGATGACTTGGGATCACTAGGGATCACTAGGGATGACTTGGGTGACTAAGGATGACTGGGATGACTAGGGATGACTAGGGATGCCTAGGGATTTCTAGGGAGGACTAGGGATGACTGGCATGACTTGGGATGACTAGGGATGACTGGGATGACTAGGGATGACTAGGGATGACTACGGATCACCAGGGATAACCGGGATGATTTGGGATGGCTAGGGATGACTGGGATGACTAGGGATGACTACGGATGACTAGGTATGAATGGAATGACTTTGGATGACTGGGATGACTAGGGATGACTAGAGATGACTAGGGATGACTGGGATGACTAGGGATGACAAGGAATGACTGGGATGACTAGGGATGACTACGGATGACTTGGATGACTAGGGATGACTAGGGATGACTGGGATGACTAGGAATGACTAGGGATGACTAGGGATGGTTGGGATGACTTGGGATGACTAGGGATGACCTGGATGACTACGGATGACTAGGGATGACTGGGATGACTAGGGATGAGTGGACTGACTTTGGATGACTAGGGATAACTAGTGATGACTAGGGATGACTAGGAATGACTGGGATGACTTGGGATGACTAGGGATGACTGGGATGACTTTGATGACTAGGAATGACTAGGGATTACTAGGGATGACTGGGATGACTTGGAATGACTTGGGATGACTAGGGATGACTGGGATGACTAGGGATGACTATTTATGACTGGGAAGACTAGGGATGACTGGACTGACATTGGCTGACTAGGGATGACTAGTGATGGCTAGCGATGACTACGGATGACTGGGATGACATGGGATGACTAGGGATGACCAGGGATGACTGGGATGACTAGAGATGACTAGGGATTACTAGGGATGACTGGGATGATTTGGAATGGCTAGGGATGACTAGGGATGACTGGGATGAATAGAAATGACTAGGGATGACTAGGGATCACTGGGAAGACTTGGGATGACTGGGGATATCTGGGATGACTAGCGATGACTACGGATGACTAGTGATGACTAGGGATGACTAGGGAGGACTGGGATGACTAGGGATGACTAGGGATGACTGTGCTGACAAGGAATTACTACGGATGACTAGGGATGACTAGGGATGACTGGCATGACTTGGGATGACTAGGGATGACTGGAATGACTAGGGATGACTAGGGATGATTGAGATGACTTGGGATGACTGGGGATGACTGGGATGACTAGGGATGACTAGGGATGACTGGGATGACGAGGGATGACTAGGGATGACTAGGGATAACTAGGGATGACTTGGGATGACTAGGGATGACTGGTATGACTAGGGATGACTTGGGATGAATAGAAATGACTAGGGATGACTAGGGATGACTGGGATGACTAGGAATGACTAGGGATGACTGGGATGACTAGGGATTACTAGGATGACTAGGGATGACTAGGGATAACTCGCATGACTTGGGATGACTAGGGATGACTAGGAATGACTGGGATGACTTGAGATGACTAGGGATGTCCGGGATACCTAGGGATGACTAGGGATGACTGGGATGACTTGGGATGACTTTAAATGACTAGAAATGACTGGGATGACTAGGGATCAATAGTGATGACTAGGAATGCCTTGGGATGACTGGGATGACTGGGACTACTAGGGATGACTAGGGATGACTGGGATGACTAGGGATGACTAGGGATGACTAGGGATGACTTGGATGACTACAGATGACTACGGATGACTGGGATGACTAGGGATGAGTGGACTGACTTTGGATGACTAGGGTTAACTAGTGATGACTAGGGATGACTAGGGATGACTGGGATGACTTTGGATGACTAGGGTTGACTGGGATGACTTTGATGACTAGGGATGACTAGGGATTACTAGGGATGACTGGGATGACTTGGGATAACTTGGGATGACTAGGGATGACTGGGATGACTAGGGATGACTACGGATGACTGGGAAGACTAGGGATGACTGGACTGACATTGGCTGACTAGGGATGACTAGTGATGACTAGGGATGACTAGGGATGACTGGGATGACTAGAGATGACTAGGGATGACTAGGGATGACTGGGATGACTAGAGATGACTAGGAATTACTAGGCATGACTGGGATGACTTGGGATGACTAGGGATGACTAGGGATGACTAGGATGACTAGGCATGACTAGGGATGACTGCGATGACTTGGGATGACAAGGGATGACTGGGATGAGTACGGATGACTAGGGATGGCAAGGGATGACTTGGGATGACTAGGGATGACTGGGATGACTAGGGATGACTTGGAATGACTAAGAATGACTAGGGATGACTAGGGATGACTGGGATCACTATGAATGACTAGGGATGAATGGGACGACTAAGGATTACAAGGATGACTAGGGATGACTAGGGATAACTGGCATGACTTGGGATAACTAGGGATGACTAGGGATGACTGAGATGACTTGGGATAACGAGGGATGACTGGGATGACTAGGGATGACTAGGGATGACTAGGGATGACTGGGATGACGTGGGATGACTTGGTATGACTAGGAATGATTTGGATGACTAGGGATCCCTAGGGATGATTAGGGATGTCTAGGGATGACTTGGGATGACTGGGATGACTAGGGATGACAAAGGATTACTAGGGATGACTGCGATAACCTGGGATGACTAGGGATGACTGGGATGATTAGGGACGAGTGGGATGACTAGGGATGACTGGGATGACTAGAGATGACTAGGGATTACTAGGCATGACTCTGATGACTTGGGATGACTAGGGATGACTAGGGATGACTAGGATGACTAGGCATAACTAGGGATGACTGGGATGACTTGGGATGACTAGGGATGACTGGGATGACCAGGGATGACTACGGATGACTGGGATGACTAGGGATGACTAGGGATGACTGGGATGAGTAGGGATGACTAAGGATGAATGGGATGACTTGGGATGACTAGGGATGACTGGGATGACTAGAGATGACTAAGGATGACTAGGGATGACTAGGGATGACTAGGGATGACTGGGATGACTAGGGATGACTAGGGATGACAAGGGATGACTAGGGATGACTGGGCATGACTGGGATGACAAGTGATGACTAAGGATGACTGGGATGACTAGGGATGACTAGGGATGACTGGGATGACTAGGGATGACTAGAGATGACTGGGATGACTAGGGATGACTAAGGATGACTGGCATGACTTGGGATGACTAGGGATGACTGATATGACTAGGGATGACTACGGATGACTGGGATGACTTGGGATGACTGGGGATGACTGGGATGACTAGGGATAACTAGGGATGACTGGGATGACTTGAGATAACTAGGGATGACTGGGATGACTTGGGAGGACTAGGGATGTCTAGGGACTACTTGGGATGACTAGGGATGACCTGGGATGACAAGGGATGACTAGGGATGACTGGGATGACAAGGGATGACTAAGGATGACTGGGATGACTTGGGATGACTAGGGATGACTGGGATGACCAGGGATGACTGGGATGACTAGGGATGACTAGGGATGACTGGGATGAGTAGGGATGACTAAGGATGAATGGGATGACTTGGGATGACTAGGGATGACTGGGATGACTAGAGATGACTAAGGATGACTAGGGATGACTAGGGATGACTAGGGATGACTGGGATGACTAGGGATGACTAGGGATGACTGGGATGAGTAGGGATGACTAGGGATGACAAGGGATGACTTGGGTGACTAGAGATGACTGGGATGACTAGGGATGACTGGGATGACTAGGGATTTCTAGGGATGACTAGGGATGACTAGTATGACTTGGGATGACAAGGGATGACTGCGATCACTAGGGATGACTAGGGATGACTAAGGATGACTGGGATGACTTGGGATGACTAGGGATGACTGGGATGACTAGGGATGACTAGAAATGACTAGGGATGACTAGGATGACTTGGGATGACTAGGGATGACTGGGATGACTAAGGATGACTAGGGATGACTAGGGATGACTGGGATGACAAGGGATGAGTAGGGATGACTGGGATGAGTAGGGATTACTACGGATAACTAGGGTAACTAGGGATGACTGGCATGACTTGGGATGACTAGGGATGACTGATATGACTAGATATGACTACGGATGACTGGGATGACTTGGGATGACTGGGGATGACTGGGATGACTAGGGATAACTAGGGATGACTGGGATGACTTGAGATGACTAGGGATGTCTAGGGATGACTTGGGATGACTAGGGATGACTTGGGATGACCAGGGATGACTAGGGATGACTAGGGATGACTAGGGATTACTGGGATGACTAGGGATGACTACGGATGACTGGGATGACTTGGGATGACTACGGATAACTGGGATGACTAGGGATGACTAGGGATGGCTAGGAATGACTAGGGATGACTAGGGATGACTAGGGATGACTGGGATGACTTGGGATGACTAGGGTTGACTGGGATGACTAAGGATGACTACGGATGACTAGGGATGACTAATTAGGACTGGGATGACTAGGGATGACTAGGGCTGACTAGAAATGACTGGGATGACTTGGGATGACTAGGGATGACTGGGATGACTAGGGATGACTACGGATGACTAGGGAAGACTAGGGAGGACTGTTATGACTAGGGATGACTAGGGATGACTGTGCTGACTAGGGATTACTACGGATGACTAGGGATGACTAGGGATGACTGGCATGACTTGGGATGACAAGGGATGACTGGAATGACTAGGGATGACTACGGATGATTGGGATGCCTTGGGATGACTGGGGATGACTGGGATGACTAGGGATGACTAGGGATGACTGGGATGACTAGGGATGACTAGGGATGACAAGGGATGACTTGGGATGACTAGGGATGACCGGAATGACTAGGGATGACTTGGAATGACTAAGAATGACTAGGGATGACTATTGATGACTGGGATCACTAGGGATGACTAGGGATGACTGGGATGACTAGGGATGACTGGGGATGACTAGGGATGACTGGGATGACGTGGGATGACTTGGTATGACTAGGAATGATTGGGATGACTAGGGTTCCCTAGGGATGACTAGGGATGACTAGGGATGACTAGGGATGACTGGGATGACTAGGGATGACAAAGGATTACTAGGGATGAATGCGATAACTTGGGATGACTAGGGATGACTGGGATAACTAAGGATGACTAGGGATGACTGGGATGACTTGGGATGACAAGGGATGACTGGGATGACTAGGGATGACTAGGGATGACTAGGGATGACTGGGATGACTTGGGATGACTAGGGATGACTGGGATGAGTAGGGATGACTAGGGATGACAAGGGATGACTTGGGTGACTAGGGATGACTGGGATGACTAGGGATGACTAGGGATGACTGGGATGACTAGGGATTTCTAGGGATGACTAGGGATGACTTGGGATGACTTGGGATGACTAGGGATTACTGGGATGACTAGGGATGACTAGGGATGACTGGGATGACTAGGGATGACTAGGGATGACTGGGATGACTAGGGATTTCTAGGGATGACTAGGGATGACTGGCATGACTTGGGATGACTAGGGATGACTGGGATGACTATCGATGACTAGGGATGCCTAGGGATGACTTGGGATGACTTGGGATGACTAGGGATGACTGGGATGACTAGGGATGAGTATTGATGACTGGGATGACTTGGGATGACTAGGGATGATTGGGATGACTAGGGATGACTAGGGATGCCTAGGGATGACTAGGGATGAATATTGATGACTTGGGTGAGTAGGGATGACTGGGATGACTAGGGATGACTAGGGATGACTGGGATGACTAGGGATTTCTAGGGATGAGTAGGGATGACTGGCATGACTTGGGATGACTAGGGATGACTGGGATGACTAGGGATGACTAGGTATGACTACGGATGACTTGGGATGACTTGGGATGACTAGGGATGACTGGGATGACTAGGGATGACTTGGGATGACTGGGATGACTAGGGATGACTAGGGATGACTGGCATGACTAGGGATTTCTAGGGATGACTAGGGATGACTGGCATGACTTGGGATGGCTAGGGATGACTGGGATGACTATCGATGACTAGGGATGACTAGGGATGACTTGGGATGACTTGGGATGACTAGGGATGACTGGGATGAATTGGGATGACTAGGGATGACTTGGATGACTAGGGATGACTAGGGATGACTAGGGATGACTAGGGATGACTTGGATGACTACGGATGACTAGGGATGACTAGGGATGACTAGGGATGACTAGGGATGACTGGGATGACTAGGGATGACTAGGGATGATTAGGGATGACTGGGATGACTAGGGATGACTAGGGATGACTGGGATGACTAGGGATGACCAGGGATTCACTAGGGATGACTGGGATGACTTGGGATGACTAGGGATGACTGGGATGACTAGGGATGACTAGGGATGACTAGGGATGACTGGGATGACTGGGATGACTGGGATGACTGGGGATGACTGGGAGGACTAGGGTTGACTAGGGATGATGCAATGACTAGGGATTACTGGGATGACTAGTGATGACTTGGGATGACTAGGCATGACTAGGCATTACTGGTATGATTTGGGATGACTAGGGATGACTGTGATGACTAGGGATAACTGGGCCTGAGTAGGGATGACGTGGGATTACTAGGGATGACTAGGGATGACTGGGATGACTAGGGATTAGTAGGGATTAGTAGTTACGATTTGGATGACTAGGGATGACTAGCGTGACTACGGGTGACTGGGATGACTAGGGATGACTACGGATGACTAAGGATTTCTAGGGATGACTGGGATGACTTGGGATGAGTAGGGATGACTAGGGACGACTTGGATGACTAGGGATGACTGGGATGACTAGGGATTACTAGGAATGACTGGGATGACTAGGGATGACTGGGGATGACAAGGGATGACAAGGGATGACTAGGGATGACTGGGATGACTAGGGATGAGAAGGGATGACTGGGATGACTAGGGATGACTAGGGATGACTTGGGATGACTAGGGATGACTGGGATGACTAGGGATGACTAGGGATGACAGGGATGACTAGGGATGACTAGGGATGACAAGGGATGACAAGGGATGACTAGGGCTGACTGGGATAACTAGGGATGAGAAGGGATGACTGGGATGACTAGGGATTACTAGGGATGACTGGGATGACTAGGGATGACTAGGGATGACTAGGGATGACTTGGGTGACTTGGGATGACTGGGATGACTAGGGATGACTAGGGATGACTGGGATGACTTGGGATGACTAGGGATGACTGGGATGACTAGGGATGACTAGGGATGACTAGGGATGACTGGGATGACTAGGGATGACTAGGGATGACTAGGGATGACTTGGGTGACTAGGGATGACTTGGATGACTAGGGATGACTAGGGATGACTGGGATGACTAGGGATGACTAGGGATGACTAGGGATGACTGGGATGACTTGGGATGACTATGGATGACTGGGATGACTAGGGATGACTAGGGATGACTAGAGATCACTGGGATGACTAGGGATGACTTGGGATGACTGGGATGACTAGGAATTACTAGGGATGACTGGGATGACTAGGGATGACTAGGGTTCACAGGGATGACTTGGGATGACTAGGGATGACTGGGATGACTAGGGATGAGTACGGATGACTAGGGATGACTGGGATGACTTTGGATGACTATGGATTACTGGGATGACTAGGGATGACTAGGGATGACTAGGGATGACTTGGGTGACTAGGGATGACTGGGATGAATAGGGATGACTAGGGATGACTAGAGATCATTGGGATGACTACGGATGACTTGGGATGACTGGGATGACTAGGGATTACTAGGGATGACTGGGATGACTAGGGATGACTAGGGATGACTTGGGATGACAAGGGATGACTAGGGATGACTAGGGATGACTAGGGATGACTAGGGATGACTAGGGATGACTGGGATGACTAGGGATGACTAGGGATGACTGGGATGACTAGGGATGACTAGGGATGACTTGGGTGACTAGGGATGACTGGGATGACTAGGGATGACCAGGGATGACTAGGGATGACTGGGATGACTGGGATGACTGGGATGACTGGGGATGACTGGGAGGACTAGGGTTGACTAGGGATGATGCAATGACTAGGGATTACTGGGATGACTAGTGATGACTTGGGATGACTAGGCATGACTAGGCATTACTGGGATGATTTGGGATGACTAGGGATGACTGGGATGACTAGGGATAACTGGGCCTGAGTAGGGATGACGTGGGATTACTAGGGATGACTAGGAATGACTGGGATGACTAGGGATTAGTAGGGATTAGTAGTTACGATTTGGATGACTAGGGATGACTAGGGATGGCTGGGATGACTAGGGATGGCTGGGATGACTACGGATGACTAGAGATGACTAGGGATGTCTGGGATGGCTAGGGATGCCTGGGATGACTAATAATGACTAGGAATGACTAGGGATTACTAGGGTTGACTGGGATGAATTGGGATGACTAGGGATTACTTGGATGACTAGGGATGATTTGGATGACTAGAGATGACTGTAATGACTAGGGATGACTAGGGATGACTAGGGATGACTATCGTTCACTGGGATGACTAGGGAAGTCTATGGATGACCAGGGATTTCTAGGGATGTGTAATTATGACTAGGGATTTCTAGGGATGAGTAAGGATGAGTAGGGATGAATGGGATGGTTAGGCGTGATTGGGGAGGACTAGGGATGACTGCGATTACTGAGATTATTGGGTTGATTGGGCTTGCTACAAGGAGAAATACAGGCAGTTGGTATACTAAAGATACTGCTGGATAGATTTGAAACTTGAGCGGTTTGCGACCATTGCAGTGGTGTAGACCTTAAAGCCTAATACTTAAATTATAAATGCTCGCATTACCACTTAGGCGAAAACGGGAAAGGATACGTGCGTTAAGTTATTGAATATTTTACGGTCTTATTGTATTGGTTTTCAGCGGCAATCGTGTTGAGACTGTGCGATTTCTATTGGGAAAAGGTGCTTCCGTTAACCCAACATACCCTGGAGGAAACACGTAAGAATTGTTTTTGTTTCTGTCATTATTTACTTTCTTGTTGAGGAACGAAAGGTATATCTGCGATTTTTGAAGTCACATATACCGGAATTTTTTTTAAATACAAACACCCCTGACACAATGCAAGAATACAGGAGCCTGGCCTTGCAGACACGTGTCTTCAGCCCTTTTTTTTTCTTTTTCGTTTTCCAGGGCTTTGCATCTCACCGCTGGCTTGGTGAATGCTTCGGATCTCTTGGAGCTGTTGCTCTCGTTTAAGGCTGATGTCGATGCTATGAATGATGACCTGTGCTCGCCACTGTTTTACGCCACTCAGTCAAACAATTTGTATGCTGCTAGCCTTCTTCTTAACCACGGTATGTAAAGACACAGAGACTATTAGTTTAGGATACTTATTGAGAAATTCTACACCTTTTTATTGTCAACTATATCTTTTCTATGACGTCATCAATTACTTATGCGTCAGTTGTAAGAAATACGTCTGACATGACTAGCATCTATGCAAATTTATTGGAACAAAAGAAAGCGTTTACATAAGAAAAGAGTCCAACTCCCACAGGACTGGTTTAGGACACCAACATGGTCGCCTCGACGTCATGTGAAAACGCTCTATAATGTATCGCCCTCAGCCACACGCGTGGTTATTTTCGTCTCTCGCGTGTTTCGCTCGACAGACTAAGAAAAAAGAGAGGCTACACGTGGTCTATGAATAAGACGAAACACCTGTATTGCAGGGCCCCTTTTGATACGAGCCAATGGCTGATAGGGCTTCCCTGCCTAAGTAAAGTTGACTTTAACTTTGACTTTATTGTAGCAGTGTTTTGCAATTTGGAAATGCCTTTCCATAGCACCGCCATTTTCTATAGTCCATGTTGCATAATGGACTTGAACTACAAATACAAAAATCGAGGCCATTTTGATCCCTCAGTGCCATGATTGGTTACCAATCTTTCATTCAGTCAATTAAGCGATTATTGTCAACCTCGTTTCCAGGGTCGAATAGCAAAGGGCCCTGGGAACGAGTTTGGATCATTTTTAAGTATTACGCATTTCATTTCAAGGCAATATATCTTTTTTCTTTTTTGCAAACAGGAGCTAATTTGCGGTTTCGAAATCTACAAGGTACGGTAAAAGCGTGTTTCTTTATCTTAGTTTAGAAGTCGTAAACATCTTTGTGTTATGTCTGCATTATTGACCAAGCTTGTTTGGTCAAGATGGCTACATATTGGCCAAGTTCTTTGTTGCGCTTTTATTGACCGAGAGAAAGTCTAGGCTCTATTACAAGCCGCTGTTGGGGAAATGAGCCCGCGCTCCTCCCTCGAACAGACGGCCCGGGCCCGTCTCTTCTCGGGGAGGCCCGAGAGAGCGGTGGAAATCGGGCCTAGACAAAGTCAGCCATCTTGACCGAACAACATTGGCCAAAAAGAGAACGTTAACTTAGAGACCAACGCGGGAAATTCCGAGTATCTTGCTCGTTCGGGTAGCCAATCGGAATGAAGGATTCGCTTCATCTTGCTCGCGCGCGGATTTAGCCATATAAGAAGAGTTCTTATTGAACTTGTCACCTGTTTGCTTATGTTTGTTCAGTATCTTACAGGGCTGACAGCCTTTGATTTTATTTCTCATTTTGAGGAGTGGATTGAATGCGGTTACTTTAATGAAGAGATAAAAGCCCGATTGAAAGGTAAACCGTCGATACACGAACGCTTGAGTTTGGAAAAACCAGTCATCAAACTTTCTCTGCACTTGTGTCTTGCTTTTTTATTATTTCAATGGGTCATTATCGAGTTGTTTACGTGGGAACAGCAAACGGAAAAAGACAAGGAAGAGTTTGGAGAATCTCCGTTTCTTTTTTAGGGGCGGAATGCTTTCTTTCTTGTGCCCAGCTTCCTTCCAATTTTATTGGAACTAAAGAAAGAGTTTTCATAGAAAAAGAATTTAATTCCCACGAGACTGGCTTGGAACGCCAACATGGCCTCCGTTTCGCTGGTTTGAAACGCTCATATGGCCGCCCATGACGTCATGTGAAAACGCTCTATACAGAGAAGTAATGAACTAACTGGGTATTTGGCAAGATTTTTAACTTTCTTGGTCGAAATCTATACTCTATATATCAATATATATCTCTCTCAATGTCTATACTAAAACAAGAAAACCTTTTTTTTCCTTTAGCCTATAGCCTCAAACACGCTAGAGACCTGGTACGAGCCATAACCAAGAAAGTAAAGAACCAGCTCCCAGCTTCTACGTCACAGAGATCCCAGCCTGCTTTGCCGGGAATCGGTACTGGTCACGTGCCCCTAATGTTGCCACCAATAAAAAAGGACCGATGAGTGAAACAAGTTCAACTCGTTCGCTGAAGGGCTGGAAGGCCAAGCTTCATGAACAGGCTTGCAGAGCTGGAAAGGGTTCTGGCAAAGTCGGTCGTTATGACTGGAGAAAGCAAACAATTCGACAGTGAATTACGAAGTTATTCTTTTCACCTCCTGTCTAATATGTTTTTAAGTGGCTGTAGATGAAAAATCCTGGATCTTAAGAAACCGTGGTCCTGCAAATATGGCAAAAAAAAAAAAACGAAAAAAATTGTTACATATGACTTTCCTGTGCCCCAAACTTTTCTTCCATTGTTCGACAGTGCAAATGGCCTTTTCTGTCAAGAAAGATTGTTGAGTTCCAAAAATTTTGCTACCATGGTAACGCGACGTCGCATTTTGCCTTTCCATTGTTATCTGTCATTCCTTTTGTTTTATTTTGCCTTTCTCTATTTTTTTCGCCTGTGTTTTAAAACTTCCAATTGACATCCAAATTTCATTGAATTATATAAAACGGCGCCGTCTTAACAAAGAAACAACTCACAACTACACACATTCAGGCCTATAAAGTAACAGCAAAAATATCGAGAATTTTATTTTTTATATTCTTGCCAAATTAGATGTAAAGATCTCCAGCATCAATAACACGGACCAGAGCTGCTTGTTGTTTTCTTACATTTTACAAACCGATTGTTAAAAAGAGAAAAATCGAGCCAGAGTTCAGCTCAATTTAGTCCAGAAGCGAGATATTTTGCATTCATGGACTGGAGCATCTAGATCTTCTCCTCCAAATCTGTATTTTGCTTTCCAGAGTTGATCGTCTTTCCCTCATTCCCGAGAGGGAGGATCACGGGCAATTTATACAGCGAGTCCATAACCTAGATGCCAGACTGCCAGAGGTCCAAGCCCCCATTATTTTAATATTCTATTAAATGTTACTCCCCTTCTAGTTATATGTACTATTTGTAACAGAAAAAGTACTCTTTCGCACCCATTAAAAATTTTACCCATTTCACATACGTTCTTACGAACACTACATTTCTAAATCTTTGGAACCACCAAAAGGATATTGCGAGAGAGCTATAGCCTTACTCTTGCACCTCCAAATCCAATGGTGAGTCAAGTAATGTACCGAAAATATAAAGAGGTACAAACGTCAAAGAGTCGCAGGTCAAATCACAGGCGGCCCAGACGTAGTATGTGTCACTGAATGAATATATTAATATTCACATGGACAAATTAATGCGATGAGTCGTCGAAACTCCAATGAACTAAAATAGTCAAAAAGTCAAAATATAACAAAACAAAGCTAAGATACCTTTAACTGAACGTATCATTGTCTTTCCTGGCCGGTTAAAGTGGCATTTTGTTGAGTTTTGCAATTGTAATTGCAAAACTCAACAAAATGCCACTTTAACCGGCCAGGAAAGACAAGGATACGTTCAGTTAAAGGTATCTTAGCTTTGTTTTGTTATATTTTGACTTTTTGACTATTTTAGTTCATTGGAGGCGCATTAATTTGTCCATGTGAATATTAATATATTCATTCAGTGACACATACTACGTCTGGGCCGCCTGTGGTCAAATCTGTCTCCTTACAGTATCGGACATCTCCGTAAGACTTACATCTCGCTACAACGCCACAGTAAGTCCCTGTCATTCCTTCCTCTTTTTAAGTATATGTAGTGTCATTGCAAGACGGACGTTTCGCTATGATGCATCCAGAGTGCATGTCCCAAGGGTGTGCGGCTTTAAGACAGAGTTTTGCTCGGGAAAGCACTCCCTTTTGGCGGCCTAAACGGTAATGTGCCCCTGAACTAGGTATATATGGTTTTCAGCGTCTTGAGTCTTTATCAGGGTATTCTATTTCACAATTTAGGGTCTTGAAAAGGGTGTCTGTTTCGACCAGAAGCCTTTAAAACATGAGTGTGAGGGATGGCGATGAGAGGTCTGCATTGGTGGTGCCAGCAATTTAGTTTGAAAATCATACTTAACCCTAGGACAAGGAGGGATGGATGCCACTCGCCGGCCCCCTGGGGTTTTTCTGAGGTTTTTCCGTCCTGAACGATTAAACATCAGCTCCTGGCGTTTTCTTCAGTAGCTGTTTGTATAATTCTCGTACGCATTTTGAGACAAGCTTTGTGATGATCAGTTACTTGCTTACGAGATATGACGTCATATGTAGTAGGTGTTCAAGCCATTTTTTAAATGCATGTTTTTCTACGTGTTTCAGGGTAAAAAGATAAAGCTTGTGGATAAAATGAAGCAAAGTACTTATTTATATGTTAGTCTATATGTCAAGCACCAAAAAATACCAATTCTCTCCTTTTTATAACCTGATGCTCGTTCTGAGTAAAATCCAGGATGCCAGCAGGGCCAACACCCATAGAGTATTATATAACCCCATCTTGTCGAGAAGATCAAAGGCTTTCCACTGAAGGTATAAAATTCTTTTGAAATACTGCAACGTATTAAAAACTCGAAGGGGGCTCCATCACCCCGCCAACACCCCCAAGCCCCCCCACCCCACCCCTCACTTGTACTACGGTAGGAGTATGACGGCGTGTACGTCCGAGGTTTAAACGTATCAAAGTAATAAAAAAGGTCTGATCTTAAACAGGGTAGGGAAATGAACAATGTTTTGTCTTAAACGACCTTAAACAGGATTAGGGTTTGAAGGTCTCTTCTAACTCACGGTAAATTTTGGACCTCTTTGACCCAAACAAAACGCTCTGCTGGTGATGTCAATCATTGGTCGTCATGTGTCCACCAGTAATTCAGACCTAACAGTCTGTGCATGATCGGTCATCCATGGATGTTATTTTCACTATTCTGATGTTATTTCGCTTCTTTGAAGTTTACAGTTAAGATCCTATGGATGGTATGGAGGCAAAAAAATACGAAATACTCAAAATATGGGTGCCAACCCATGGAGTTGTCAATGTTTACCGAAAGCCTGGGCGATCTGGAGGTACGGGCGCATTGAAAAGGACCGGATTACTTGTGCAATGCGCATAGAGACCAGTACTAATTGAAAAGTTTTCTCTTTACAGAATATCATGTTGATAACGGTTTTCTGATTGAGGAGCCCGTCCACCGAAATCACTTAGAAAAGATACGAGTGCTGGCTTCCCATGGAAGTGTTATCACCATAAAGAGAAATGCTACTGTGCACGCACAGAACAAGTACACCGTCGAACCGGCGACTTCAGCGGTGGATCAGTCTGAAGTATGGGTGGATGCATGACTTATGAACACGTCAGCGCGTTAGCAAACAGGAGGCTTAATATTTACTCAAAAACTTGAAAAATAATTTACAGCTGAATCTACATGACTTGAGTTTTATAGGAGTACCCCGTGCAATTCTCTCGGGCTCGTATGATGTTAGTCCAATCTAGCAGAGCCCGTAGTGGATAGATTTACAGCGATACACAATGTAACGTGGGCTTGCCAGTATCAGGTCATATCGTGTGAGTTAAATGTGTAGCGTTTGAATAGACCTTGTTTACGATACCCGACATCTTCGTGCGCGCCTTAGGTGTTGGGATGCTTTTGCCTACTCGTCAAGATGGCGTCGAAAACCGTGACAAGGTCTATTATCTTTGGAGAAACGGACTATTCTTCAACTGCGATTTGTATGTGTCGTATATACCTCCTTCTGGGTATTCAGAAATAACGTTTCAAAACCAAGGCAGACAGTGGCTTCTAACTTTTTGTGTTGTTCTTAAAGTTATATTTGCTAAGTAATTTTATGCTTTTGTTATAACAGGGGAATTTTTCGATGATTTCGCCGATCAGAAAGGTAAAGCTAGATTTACTTTGCGTTGGATATAAGAGTTTTTTTTCTTTTTTATCACGGTGATTTTTCGCCCACTTTAGAAATTGTCCAACAAATGCTGGGCTTGGAAGGTAAACAAGTTGTTGAGATAAGCGGTGACCATTCCAAATATGAGGTACCTGATTTTCTAAAATAACTTGTCACATCCACCTCATATTCGATTATTGACGCTATACAGGGCCGTTCTCGCGTCATAATAGATACTTGTCAGTTATCGAGTACCTTTGCAGGCTCTTTCTTTCTCTAAGACGCACATCTTTGGCACGATCTTTGGAGATATGTCCGTCTTATAGAGAGTTAAATAAAAAGAGCAAAGAAGCAAGGGCAGGGACCAACTCTAGGTATCCATTTTAGCGAGGTGTCTGTATATTAAGAGTTCACTGTACCTCCTAAGTAGAGAGGTTTGCCGAGTGGTTGCATTGCTTGAAGTTTGGTATGGTTAACGAAACATTACGCGCCACATTACACGATACTTTGCAAACCGCGCGACAAGTACAACCTTGTGGTCGACCAGGGTATCTGCTAATCACATCATATGTTATCTTTCTTATTATCAAATGAAATAACACGTTGAAGGCCGGATCGTGGTATATTATTTTACCTTAATCCCTGTCAACGAACGTGAACAGACATGTATTTTACATCTTGCATGAGCAAGAGTGAATCCCCCTCCCACGTCTGATAGTAGCCATGCAGATTGTGCAAAGCTACTGCGTGGTATTCCTGTGACGCTTTGAGATACATAGCTCAAATGGAAAGATGAACTAAATCAAAACAGTGCTTGTTCTGAAATTTCTTTTTGTATTAATAACTATTACTAATAACCTACTGTATTAATGTAAATGGATTTCTGCGCAGACTATTTAACAATTATTCCTCAAGCCCGAATGGGCTCTGAGTCAATAGCCCATGAGGCCGATAGTTTGTCAATGATTTTGTGCTTAACTATATATGGGTGGCGATATTCATCGTTTGCCAATTTTACTTAAGCTTCTGTTACCCAGGACTTTTGAAAAAAAATTATACGAATTATTGGAAAGTTTTGCAAACTAAGTTTCTCCTAGATAAAGTTGCGAACGCGAAACAAACTTGTCGTTTTCTTTTGCCTTTAGGTTTCTGTATCAGATTTTTCCAGGTACTACACTGCAATGTCAGCGATTGTTGTTCAAAGCAGCAAAAACTGGAGAGCTGGATACTGTACAAAAACTGGTATGAAAGGTCTTTTGTTGCGAATTTCTTGTATCTGAGCTTTGAGAAAAAGTGAATCACCGTGACGGCTCATATTAAACAACCGTCATATTACTTTAGACTAGTCGGTGAGTCAATACCCACTAGTGTTGGGCAAGGCGACCAATAGTGCCTAACCCTGACCCTAAACAATTGAAAGAATGACATGTCATTGTTCCCTGCCCCCAATTAAGAGGGAGCAGCTCCTACACTACTCAGTAAGACACCAGATTATAAGAGACATTTCTAGTACCCAGTTCAACGTTTTTTTTTTTTTTACCAAAACATTTAAAGTTACATGTACACAGCCATTTCACGGATTCGCTACAATCCGGGATAGACCATACAACAGAATTAAGTCTAAAAGCCGTCTCAAGGAGGGTCTCAATGGGGTTAACCAATAGGCGTAAAACGGCCAAAAATTTAGTCGATAGCCGTAAAAATCTAAAAATTTTAACCGTTAGCCGTAAATAGGGTAAAAAAGAGTTGACCGTAAAAGAAATTGTTACCTAGATTTGCTACTTTTAAGGAACTTCAAGGTGCTAAACTCACTTATGGGTGCGTTTTTTATTTCCCGGCTAGTGTGACTCCGTACGCACGGTAGGCGAAGCGCCTTTTAGGTGTTAACCAAAAACATGTAGACTCGATTTCCGGCGCTGTCTCGGGAAACTAATTTTTTCCATAGCGAAAGTGTGGCTTCTTGCTGGGGATTAATATTTGCAATTTTCTGGAGGTCGTGCCCTCGAAACACTAGTGATACAACACGCAGAGATCTCATTGTTTGCAAAACGCAGTCTTGGTCAAGGCATTTCGGTGGAGAACTCGCTCGGACCACGTGACCCGAAACGCATTAGCCGCGCGGCATAATGCGGCCTACGGACAAGCAACGGCAGGCAGTCGTTCCGTACAGTCCTTCGCTATCATTAAAAACACTGGACACGGGAATTTTGTTATTGGCCGTTTTCACACTAGAGCTAAAAATGGATCATCCGTCTGAGACTAGCCTGTGTACAGTTGCGCCCTCCCCACATACACTCCTTCTCCGATTTTTTCTGAGGGGTGGGGGCGGCTGTAGACAGGCTATCTGGAACGGATAATCCCGTCTTTAAAAGTCAGGGGGATTGTTCATTCAAAATTAAAACTATTCCATTTTCAAATTAAGATGTATTATCTATCTGACGCGAATCATCAAACGGATAACCCGTCTCACACGAATAATAATCCTTCCCTAGTGTGAAAACGGCCATTTCTGTTATAATGAATGTCGCGCCCCGGCCTTGAATTGGGCGTTTGCGTGTCTGCTTTTGGTTTTTCACAAAGATTATTTTGAAATTGACTATTGACATTTCTATGTGTAAACTAATATTAGAAGTGGAATACTTTATAAAAAGTATGATCTATCAAATGTTAAATTTTTTCAAAAGAATAGCTTATTTCATCCCGAGATGATCCGAAGATCTTTATTTTGATTTAAAGATACCAAAAAATACGGGTTAATTAATATTTAACTTTGTGAAACAAAAAAAGTTAATTTTTAACTTTTTCGTTAACCGTAACTGAAAAAAATTAACCGATAGCCGTAAACGAGCCAAAATTTTATCCGATAACCGTAAAAGCCAACACCCCATTGAGACCCTCTCTCAAGCTTAGGCGTTTATTTCTCTTTCAAATGCCAGCAGTCACATATGATTCGTAAAGAAAATATAAAGCAAGTAATCCCACTGTAATGTTCTATAAGTGTCTTGGTAGTCTGACAAAGCTAATCTCCTTCACCAAAATAACTCCTAAGCAACTTCAGGGCCCCATATATATATATATATGGCCCCCACTATATATTCTTTTTTTTAAAAAGAAATAAACATACATATGGCTACATATTCATAATTAATTCATGGATGAATAGATCTACAAATTTAAGTCGTTCAGTTAAGTCGAGCGTAACACCTAATGGCACACAATATTAAGCGCTTTTCTTCTTGGAAGGAAATTTTGTGACAAAGCGCGTCTTGTGGGCATTGATTTTTACAAATATATTTTGCGTTTGCTCTAATTTTGTAAAACCTTGATTTTTTCCTTTTTGTATACGCTTATGCTAGGACTAAAAGTAAATTTTTACTACCAGAAAAACCGTTAACCGATCATGTAGTCTATGTATCAACAGTCGATTAGTTGGTGATACGGTTGTCTCTCTGCAAAGAAGTTGATAAATGTCAAAACAAGTCGCACGCTTAACTGAGCAGTTCACACTTCCTTGATTTCACAGTCAAATTCTACGTGCGAGTGATTTAAAATTTCACGTCCGAGTTAGTTCATAATATAAAAAGAGATATCCTAAATAAAATACACAGTCTACTAAGAAACTAATAACCAACTAATAAAAATGCTGTCTACCAAAACTAAAACATACTAAAGCTAATTAAAAATGCCAACAATGTCAAATGTCCAAAACTGTTAACGATTCAACCCATTTCGCTGTATACGTGAACAATTATTGATCCGTAGTGTAATGGTGAATTAGTCTAAGCGGACCGGCTACCATAAAATGTTTACAACACCCTAAGGCTCACTTATTGTGATATAGAGTAACATAAGCAACATACACTGCGTGCGTGGTCTAGGGTAGTCACAGGCTACTTATAACTTTTAAACTGCACTTTTGCGTAAAATTTCTCGGTGAATCTCTCGTTATTATTCTTCTGGATTTCACTAAGCAATGAAAAAAAAAAAACAAAAACAAACAAGAAAACAAAACAAAATTAGTTAGAAGAAAATATTACTAGAATTCTAGTTGCTTTTGCAAACTCAAACTGCAGCTCGCAATTTGGCATAGAATAAAGGTGTATTTAACGAATGATGATTTTTTAAAATATATTTACTTTTATTTAATACTAACGTGCAGTTGGTCGAGCCTAGGCATTCCTTGGTTTTGTAATACAAAAACAGCCCAGTTATTTTGGTTATTTACAAAGTGTGCAACAGAGAATTCCGGCTATAAAGACTACCAAGGAGAAAAAATACGCACATTTCTTACACAGAAAGTATTTAGTCCTAATGCCTTTGATATACTTCCAGGAAAGGTAAATTGCAAATCGGTACAAAACTGAGTTGTTAAACAGCAGCGAATGACTTTTACTTACCGTTCGTTCATCGTGTTCCTGAGGGCGCTGGCGGAAGATACTTTGCCTTCTGTCTGCAATTGTGCGTTCGGACCTTTGCTCTCCTGGGTCCATTTCTGAAGCCTCGTGAAAGATAAAGGCTCTTCTTTCGCAGGCTGGTCTCATAGCAGAACAAATCTTTAACGCAAAATGTGCAAAACATATAAAACGTAAAACGTCACACCAACCTTTTTGGTTTGTGGATGGATAAAAAGTACAAACATTTCTTACACAGAAAGTATTTAGTCCTAATGCCTTTGATATACTTTCAGGAAAGGTAAATTGCAAATCGGTACAAAACTGAGTTGTTAAACAGCAGCGAATGACTTTTACTTACCGTTCGTTCATCGTGTTCCTGAGGGCGCTGGCGGAAGATACTTTGCCTTCTGTCTGCAGCTGTTGTGCGTTCGGATCTTTGCTCTCCTGTGTCCATTTCTGAAGCCTCGTGAACGATAAAGGCTCTTCTTTCGCAGGCTGGTCTCACAGCAGAACAAATCTTTAACGCAAAATGTACAAAACATATACAACGTACAAAGTCACACCAACCTTTTTGGTTCGTGGATGGATAATTAGCCTGCGTAGCAGGCGCTTGGATTATCTTAAATTATAAATTAAACTGGGAAAGAATGAATTGCCTACCCGTCTGACCCGTCTTTCGTACGCGTTCCAGTGTGTGCGGTCGGCAGGTATTTCAATGCTGTTTATTCCTCTTACGTCTCGACTAGTGTTTGAGGTTCTTTGCTCCACTCTTTGCTCTCCTGTGTTCCTTTCAGGAGCCTGAACAATACCGATTGCTCTTTCACCGGATTTTATCACAGCTAAGCATATCTTCATCACAAAGTACCCAAGAATGCACGTCGTTATAAGTAAAGCAACACTAACCATTTCGGTGCTAACGGCGGTACACGCACTTTTATAATAAATCTGTTGAGTTGCCTAGTGGTGCTCTTAAGCTTGCAAGTCCGGATATAGGGGAAAGGGATCAAAATAGCGGTTGAATGTTCATATCGCCCAACGAACCAATAGAATTCGGCCGTTTACGACACAACTCAATACAGGAAACCGTGCATCATTTGATAGCATTTCAGTATTGAGGTAAAAATGGAGCTCAGAGGTCTCAAGGTTAAGTGTTTATTCCTCTTTCAAATGCCAGCAGTCACATAAGATTCGTAAAGAAAATATAAAGCAAGTAATCCCACTGTAATGTTCTATAAGTGTCTTGGTAGTCTGACAAAGCTAATCTCCTACACCAAAATAACTCCTAAGCAACTTCAGGGCCCCATATATATATATATATGGCCCCCACTATATATTCTTTTTTTAAAAAAGAAATAAACGTACATATGGCTACATATTCATAATTAATTCATGGATGAATAGATCTACAAATTTAAGTCGTTCAGTTAAGTCGAGCGTAACATTTAATGGCACATAATATTCAGCGCTTTTCTTCTTGGAAGGAAATTTTGTGACAAAGCGCGTCTTGTGGGCATTGATTTTTACAAATATATTTTGCGTTTGCTCTAATTTTGTAAAACCTTGATTTTTTCCTTTTTGTATACGCTTATGCTAGGACTAAAAGTAAATTTTTACTACCAGAAAAACCGTTAACCGATCATGTAGTCTATGTATCAACAGTCGATTAGTTGGTGATACGGTTGTCTCTCTGCAAAGAAGTTGATAAATGTCAAAACAAGTCGCACGCTTAACTGAGCAGTTCACACTTCCTTGATTTCACAGTCAAATTTTACGTGCGAGTGATTTAAAATTTCACGTCCGAGTTAGTTCACAATATAAAAAGAGATATCCTAAATAAAATACACGGTCTACTAAGAAACTAATACCCAACTAATAAAAATGCTGTCTACCAAAACTAAAACATACTAAAGATACTTTAAAATGCCAACAATGTCAAGTGTCCAAAACTGTT
The DNA here is from genome assembly GCF_958299795.1 of Porites lutea. Taxonomy (NCBI): domain Eukaryota; kingdom Metazoa; phylum Cnidaria; class Anthozoa; order Scleractinia; family Poritidae; genus Porites; species Porites lutea. The sequence continues at coordinate 31,208,997 of NC_133210.1, forward strand.
AACGATTCAACCCATTTCGCTGTATACGTGAACAATTATTGATCCGTAGTGTAATGGTGAATTAGTCTAAGCGGACCGGCTGCCATAAAATGTTTACAACACCCTAAGGGTCACTTATTGTGATATAGAGTAACATAAGCAACATACACTGCGTGCGTGGTCTGAGGTAGTCACAGGCTACTTATAACTTTTAAACTGTACTTTTGCGTAAAATTTCTCGGTGAATATCTCGTCATTGTTCTTCTGGATTTCACTAAGCAATAAAAAAAAAGAAAAAAGAAATAAATAAATAAAACAAAATTAGTTAGAAGAAAAGCTTACTAGAATTCTAGTTGCTTTTACAAACTCAAACTGCAGCTCCCAATTTGGCATAGAATAAAGGTGTATTTAATGAATGATGATTTTTATAAAAAAATATTTACTATTATTTAATACTAACGGGCAGTTGGTCGAGCCTAGGCATTCCTTGGTTTTGTAATACAAAAACAGCCCAGTTATTTGGTTATTTACAAAGTGTGCAACAGAGAATTCCAGCTGTAAAGACTACCAAGGATAAAAAATACGCACATTTCTTACACAGAAAGTATTTAGTCCTAATGCCTTTGATATACTTCCAGGAAAGGAAAATTGCAAATCGGTACAAAACTGACTTGTTAAATAGCAGCGAATGACTTTTACTTACCGTTCGTTCATCGTGTTCCTGGGGGCGCTGGCGGAAGATACTTTGCCTTCTGTCTGCAGTTGTGCGTTCGGATCTTTGCTCTCCTGTGTCCATTTCTGAAGCCTCGTGAACGACTAAGGCTCTTCTTTCGTAGGCTGGTCTCATAGCAGAACAAATCTTTAACGCAAAATGTAAAAAACATATACAACGTACAAAGTCACACCAACCTTTTTGGTTCGTGGATGGAAAATTAGCCTGCGTAGCAGGCGCTTGGATTATCTTAAATTATAAATTAAACTGGGAAAGAATGAATTGTCTACCCGTCTTTCGTACGTGTTCCTGTGAGTGCGGGCTGGAGGTGCTTCAATGCTGTTTATTCCTTGTACCTCTCGACTGGTGTTTGAGGTTCTTTGCTCCACTCTTTGGTCTCTTTGCTCTTCTGTTTTCCTTTCAGGGGCCTGAATAATACCGATTACTCTTTCACTGGCTTTTATCACAGCTAAGCATATCTTCATCACAAAGTACCCAAGAATGCACGTCGTTATAAGTAAAGCAACACTAACCATTTCGGTGCTAACGGCGGTACACGCACTTTTATAATAAATCTGTTGAGTTGCCTAGTGGTGCTCTTAAGCTTGCAATAGAATGTACTGGCTCGGACACTAGTGAAGCGGTACACAGGGATCGAAATTGCGGTTGAATGTTCAGATGTTCATATCGCCCAACGAGCCAATAGAATTCGGCCGTCTACAAGAGAACTCAAAACAGGAAACCGCGCATTATCATTTCAGTATTGTGCTAAAAATGGAGCTCAGAGGTCTCAAG